>NC_140167.1:104929168-105029168 GCF_963971535.1 Notolepis coatsorum | reverse complement strand
CGGAAATGGGCAAACACGCTATTGGGCGCACATGTCACATGACCTGGCCAATCAGAGCGCCGGAAACGCGGATGCGTTGTAAAAAGGCTACACGCTACTAGGACCGCTACTGTTCCTAATTTATGCAAATTACATGTCGTCAGCTTGTGACTGCAACTTGTTCTTGTTCATGGACGACTCAGCCCTGCTGGTCTCTGACAAGAACAAGTTACAGGTTGAAAAAACCCTCAGCTCAGAACTCGGCAGAATCTGCACCTGGCTCGCTGATAACAAACTATCATTACACCTGGGTAAAACAGAGTCCATTCTCTTCGGATCAAATAACAAACTCAGCAAGACTGACGGCTTCTCAGTTACAGTGGGTGACAATATTGTCACAAGGAAAGATGAAATTACATACCTAGGTTCCATCCTAGAGGCAAATCTTTCCTGTGACAAAATGGCATCCAAGGTAATAAAAAAAGTCAACCAACGAACTAGATTCTTGTACCGGATCTCCTCTCTGGTAAACAAGAATACCCTGAAGACTCTGGCAGGAGCACTCATTCAAGGGTACTACGACTATGCTTGCACCTCATGGTACCAAAGCACCTCAAAGGCGCTAAAAACAAGATTACAAACATCACAAAACAAACTGGTCAGACTTCTACTTGACCTTACCCCTAGAACCCACCTCACCCCTGCCCATTTTGACTACCTAGGATGGCTTAGAGTAGACGACAGAGTACAGCAACTTGCAATGGGCCTGGTCTACAAGATACACTATAGGACTAAGGTACCCATGTACATGTCAAAATACTTCCCAAAGGTCAGTGAATACCACGACCACAACACAAGAGGAAGCTCAACGAATCATGTTAAACCCAGATTCGGCTCAAACAAGGGACTAAACACGTTTCGCAATTATGCCACATCAATGTGGAACGCCCTACCCACAGCTGTAAAGGAATGTCAATCACTACCCACATTCAAAACCGCTCTTAAAGAGCACCTACGGGAGGCTGCAATTCGAAACTGGCCACCGTAAATGTCCAAACCCCCCCCCACCCCCACCCCCTCCTAATAGTCAGCCTCCTCCCCACCGTATGTATATATTCTCTCCCCACCGTATGTATATTTCTCTCCCACCAACCCCCTCCTAATGTACAGTCCCCTCCCCATCATATGTATATACTCTGTCAGGATCTATGGGTAACAGTACTGTATATTTGCATATCGTATATGTCACAAATGTAACAGTACTATATACCTGTATGCCATGTATGTCCCTATGCCATAAATGTCATGATGTCATATATGTTGTGTATGTCATAAATGTCACTATGAATTGAAAATGGGGGAACCTGATGTAAACAAGACAAACGTTTGTATGTATTGAGCCGTACTGTATTGTACCCATTCTGCAATCTGTTAAATAAAGTTTTCATTCATTCATCATCATCAGCAGTAGTAGTAGTAGTAGCAGCAGCAGCAGCAGCAGGAAGAAGGATTATAAAGTACTACTACAGCTTCCTTAGGCTATTTACATTGCGGCTGAATGTGATGGAACTTAGAATGTGTTCCCTTTCACTCACACACACACATTGAATAAACAGCAATAGAATAGGATTGAATAGTAAACATGTTTTTTTACCATTGTAAAACATGGGGACCTTCTGTGATACATTTATTTAGAGAAGCAGCGAAGGTCAAGAACACCTCTCTGCTCGAGGCCACATGCTTCCCTATAGTCCCGTCCTCATGGTAGTTACCTTGGTGAGAAACTCCTCAAGGTTCCCCACAAAGATCTGGGTTTGTTGCTGAATGAACTGCTCACAGCTGGACTTCAGGTGCCGATCCACCTCCTTCTTAGAGTCTATGTAATGCTCCTTTATCTCTGGCGTTCCCTGGGGTCGGGGTTACAGAAAAACAAGGGGGCGGTATTATCGTTTGATAGAGCCAAGGCTCTATCAAAGGATAGGAACATGTACAATGTTTAGGGAAAAAAAAGAATGATATATATATATATATTTTTTTTTTATTGTTTTAAGTACCTCTAAGAGAAATTCAAGTATGGCGTTGTGACTGTTAAGTCGGAAGAATTTGGGAACGGCTTTGGGGTTGAGGATTTTGAAGGCAGCGTCTGGGGGGAAAAAAAACAACAGAAAAGCAGAGAGAGAGAGAGATTAGATCTTGACTGGCAAAGAATTAGAGTGCCCCCTAGTGTTAGAAAACATACATGACCTTGACTTGAGCAGAGGGCAATATGTGAGAGAGATCGAGAAAAGGAGAAAGAAAGAGAGCGAAAGAGAGCGAGAGAAAGAGAGTGAGAGAGGGGGGTGGGGGGACACGTCCACCCTCTTAGCCATCCTTTTATGTATATAATGGTGTTAGATTATGACTTTATTTCCACTTTGACTTTTGCCACTGGTGCATGTGATGGGCACAAGTTTCCTTAATGAGCAGGAGAATGTAATGACTGGCTTTATGGAGCTGAACAACACCCCCGCCCCGCCCCCCTCCCTCCCTCCCCCGACCTTTAATTAGCTCACCTCGAGTTCTCTTCAGGTCCAGCGAGATTTCTTTGATGGCGAAATCAGTATGGAAGGGTGCAATCTGCTCTCGCATTATCAGCAGGTGTTTGATCAGGAACAGTTGGCCGTCTACTTGTGTCTGTGGGAGGAGGAGAACCACACGGTTAGAGCCACTGCGGGCAGTCGCCCCACACAGGAGGGGATCTGCAGGCCAAGTGAGACACAAGAAAGAGCATGTAAAAAGCACAGGGCTTCCAGATGAGGGGGGTATGAGCCTAATAGCCGTTGATTAAAAAAGGGACACATTTGTTCCTATGTGAATGGGAGGGGGATATTTTATCGCTCCCTTTTTGTGGATAAAAGCGTTAAAGGAAAGAGGTCGTCGATGCGGGGAGGAAGTTACGTCCACCAGGATCCACGCGGCCGCATTCATTTGGAAGTGTGAGGTTGAAACGGGCCAGTTGCCACGGATACCGACAACAAATCTGAAGGTGAGAGAAAGCCGGTAAATAGAGGACGGTCCGCTGAGTGCGCTGTGGAGCGTTGATACAGCAGCCATTAAAATGAAGTGTCGATGACATCTCACCATGCTTTAGTCACTAACCTTCTAGCCTAAACAAGCTGAATAAAATGGGACCCCCCACCCCCTTTCTGACACAGACACTAATCCTGTAAACAGATGCAAAGAGAACACTGACGCTACCTGAAAAGATATGTTTTCACTGATGTTTTACAAAAGCAGAGCCCACACATTACGTTTAGCGACTATTCCAGGAGGCATATTCTAGGCTTATGTTTGCCTCATAATGCTTTTGACTTGGTTTACCTGTACGATGACATGCATATTCTAAAGCACTAAAAGTACAGCAAATATGTTTTGTAAACAAATTGAACTATCTCAAACTGTCCGAGGGAAGCGACAGTTGTGATTGGAGGGCGGGTCTGAGCCGGTAGGTCCATTGATTTCGACACCTCTGCTTTGGGAGGGTACTAGTCTGTCTAGGAGGCATTGCGACAGCACAGAGGGGGGGCGGGGCAAATTGTGCAGCAGGGTGAGAATACCAACCGGTAAGGCAGCAAAGGGACCATGTGTTTCATTAGCAAATTAATACATAAAAAAAAATGATTAAAATAAAAAGACATTGATGTTTTCTGAAATGACTGAGCCAACCTTGTTCTTAAGGATGATGTCGGAGGCTCTGAGCAGGGACTGGATGCAGGCGGATAAGGCTTCTTGAGATAAACCCTGGAAGACCGCTCTCTGGAAACACACCAAACACAGTCAGAGACACAGCCCCTTTCGCGACTGTGACGCACGCCAACATGGTTTGGCCGAGTGAATCCTCAAGTCACTTGCTACTCCATAGCAAACCAACCTAGATTTACCATGAAGGACTGGTTCTGCCCGAACCGTTGGTTATACAAGTATCACAGAGAAATTTCAAAGGTACTCACAGTTGCGCACAAGGGTTTCAGACAGAGAAACGTGATGGTTTGAAAGCTCGGCGTTGCTAATAAACATTTAAAATAATTTTTATAAACTGGTCAACACTGGTCAACACAGCTTTATTTCCGGCATTGGGTGCCTGATGCACATGCGCTGTGGGCGCACCAAGCATGTCACAAATGCAGAAGAAGAGAAGAAGCCATTTTGATGCAACGCTGCCTCTGTGATGTTTACACGTTTATAAAAAAATATTTTAAATGTTTATTAGCAACGCCGCGCTTTCAAACCATCACGTTTCTCTGTCCGAAACCCTCGTGCAACTGTGAGTACCTTTGAAATTTCTCTGTGATACTTGTATAACGAACGGTTCGGGCAGAACCAGTCCTTCATGGTAAATCTAGGTTGGTTTGCTATGGAGTAGAAAGTGACTGTGGATTCACTCGGCCAAACCACGTTGGCGTGCATCACAGTCACGAAAGGGGCTATCAGAGACACAGAGCAGAGGAGGGGAGAAGATGAGGAGGGGGGACATTAACCATATAGGAGAGAAATCAAGGAATCAGGAAAGGTGCATTTATTATTGTAATGAATGGAAGCAAAACAGGGAAGGAAGAGAGCAGACTGGGAGATGTATGTGTGTGTGCGTGCGTGCATGCGTGTGCGCGCGTATACAATAAGTGTGTTCACTTTCAATTCAGGAAGTCAATTTACTTTGAAATTCAAACAATGAAGAGCTTCCATCAGGAGGGTCGTCCTGCCTGACCTACTGACAAATCAAATCACTGAGACCGAATGTTCAGTCGTGAGCAAATAAAAAAAACAATTTCCGTTTACATTTGGAATTGAAGTTATATGAGCCCAACCCTGGTGTGTGTGTGTGTGTGTGTGTGTGTGTGTGTGTGTGTGTGTGTGTGTGTGTGTGTGTGTAAAAAAGGGGGGCTTATAAAGGACAGAAACCCAGTGAACAAATAATTTATAGGTCTTATCTCTCGTAGTATAATAACTATAGCAAATTACCAAAAAACATTGGTAGCTTGTTTTCACCGGCTATTACTATTACTAAATGGCACTGTATGGAAGATAACGGGAGGTGGGGCTGATTTTATCTTTTAAATTTTTTTTCCTTCTCATTGATTTTACAGACAACCCCTCATCTCGGGATTGGGGCTTTATGGTCTGTGTTGTCCAATGGAAAGGGCATGGAGTCTGGTTTGCTTCCCGCTGAAATCAATGTCCTCCTGGTACCTTTGAGGCCTTTTGGAGAAATCCAACCACACCGGATGGCATTGTGCCGTGTCATCACCAATCACAACAGCCATCTGAAGGAACGGCGTTTGTACGTATAACAATAACATTCTAGAAGGACCCGAGTGTATTTCCTGCTCCAATAGACTACTGCAACACTTCCGGTATTCTGAAATCATGGGAGAGAGAAAATTAATGAATGTGGATGAGCGCCTTGACATTAAGTGGTTGTAGCTACGGCTGTGGGGGTGCTGGAGACATGATCCATTAGACTTGTATACGCCTGAGTCTCCTGAACACGGAGAGACCAATCCCAAGTCGATCAGAACTTTCTCTGCCGAGTTATAGTCACTTTTTCAGCACCTACTCCCCATGCGCACGCACAGATTGCCCAAGTAGTCTCTCTGGATTGTCCAGAGATCTAGGTTTATCAATCTGCGCATGCAGAGTTCGGGAGTAGGTGCGGAAAAGTGACTATAGCTCGGCCGAGAAAGTGCCGATCGACTTGGGACTGGTATCTCCGTGTTCAGGAGACTCTTGCGTATAAAACTTTATTGGATCATGTCTCCAGCGCCCCCACAGCCGTAGCTACAACCACTTAATATCAAGGCTCTCATCCACATTCATTAATTTTCTCCCCCGGCTCTCTCTCCCATGATTTCAGAATACAGGAAGTGTTGCGGTGGTCTATGTTAACCCTTTCACTACCACACTACAGAAGGTTAACCCTTTAACTACCACACTACAGAGTGAAAGGGTTAACGCTCATGCAATAGTTGAGGGGAACTACATGTGGGTCCAAATTGTTCCTCAACAGGACCTCAGTCCAACACCTGGCGGGGGACTCACGTCGATGCACCTGTAGAGCTTGGACAGACAGACCAGCGTCCTCCTGACTGTGGGATACCACATCCCATGCAGGTCGGCAGGAGAGATGGACGTCTGCAGCCGTGACGCCTCCACCCCTGCGTTCAAAGGGCAAAGTCATTTTGGAGATAATAGTGCTGCAGATAGTTGGGAGAACTAACGGCTGGAGAACTTGAGAACTGCTAGGACTATGGTTACAGAATAATGAATATTCTATTACGATGGTTACACTCATCTATGATGAGTAGAAATGGGCTGTGAAAAGGGCATTTTCATAAACATTCTATTTTGGCCGCAGCATATTTCCTGTTGTAGGGTTTGCAAAAATGTTTTATTATTATTTTTGACCTTTATTTAATTTAACCAGGCATGTCAATTAACACTTTGAGTGCCACGGACACTTTATGTCGTTAGTTCATGCCGCCAGTTGAATGCCAGCAACGCTATATAGCGTTTGTTTGTAATTCTTTTTTATTAGCGATTTGAATTCATATTTCATCAATCGAGCCTCACGCTAGTGCTCCAAACTCTCTCTGAGCTCCATTGGGAAAATACCGCCCCCTATCGTCTCTCCCTGTGTAACTGCACCCCATTGGATTAGACTGGTGGGGGGGGGGGGGGGGGGGTGGTCCAGTTTCCTAATTTTACTTATCCGGCAAGCCATCTGAAGAGACCGAAGTGATTGCCGAGCCGGAAAACATGGAATACATATTTACAGTACCCAGCGCTGAATCAATAAACGCGATCGATATTTGGAATGGCGATCAGGAATTGGATTAATCTTTTTGGAGAACATCTGATATGAGGTGAGGAATCTATTTTACCAGTCTTGGGGTAATCGGATCGGTTTTCACCTATATATCAGCGTTTGCCCCATGTGTGTGTGTGTGTGTGTGTGTGCTCTGATCAGGAAATGAGAATAGATTTTTCAGATCGCTTCTCTAGTGTGCATAAGTACACATATTGTTGTGAAGGGCCAGATTAAACCGAATATATATATTTATTTATATATATATATTTAATTGTATTTGTATATTCTCTAATATTCCCTGATATCCCTTGTATATTCCTTGTACAATATGCATTGAATATCCATTCTAGCCTACTGAACATCCCATAATAGTCTCCATTCTACTATTGGTCGAGACCTTGGTGCCAGGCTGCCATACCCCTCAGACCCAGTTCAAACGTACCGCTCCACATGTACGAACAAGTCCTAGTTCCGCGTAGGAATCTGACTACCGCACCACTAATGGGACTATTTGTTCATAGTGCGTATATATACTGCGCTACTAAAGTAGGACTTTCTTTTCAGTCCAGTTTCTTACCCTCCAATAGAGTCACAGACGTAAAGCCTCCCCGCGACGCCACGTGTGGGAGTAAGGCCAAGTTCGCCTACCATCGGTATTGAGACATCGTGTATATTAATATTTGAATAGTCATATTTGGCACTATATCGTCGAGTTGGACGTAGTCTATTAAGCTAATAATAGTCTGTTAATATATAGTGCTTCGTGCGGTGAGAATACTACCGTAGTCAGTACCCCATCGTTTCGGGCAGAGAACTGGCTGCTTACCCAGGGTGGTTGACCCCACGTGAAGCTGCACCCGAGGAGCCCCAGAGCCGACGAGCGAGTGGACCTGTATACCGGATTATTCTACCGACGACAGCCCGCCTTCCCAGGCACGGATTATGCTTTGTATACTTTGATTATTCCATGGATAAAGACCCCCGACACTGCCGTGTGTTGGAACTCCCCCCCTCTGGAGAGGACGCAAGGTGAAGAGACGCTCTGCAAGACGAGGTCGCTTCACGTCTCTCCCCCGTGGACCGGAGAGAGCCGGCCCACAAAGAGTCCACCTGCTTTCATCTGTGGTCCAAGGATCGCCGGCGCATTGAACGGCACTACAGTGGGTTCACCTGGGATACCCTTGGCCGGATGAGGCAGCCGGATTCTACCCCCCCCCCCCTCCTACTCCTGTCGGCTTACAAGCGACCGGATTAACCCCCCCTAGTGTGTCCAGTATATAATCATTAAAGTATCATTGCTGTTATTCCTTAAACTATTCCAGGTCGTATATGTACCACCTGCGCCTTCAGAGATTGGACCTTCTCTATTGATATACCGACGAATACTCTTGCCATAAAAGTGCATACTAATTCCATTCATAAATGTGATTGATTTGATTAAGTGCTTGCTCTACACACCATCGCTGTGTAGAAATAAAGACCTATTTCTAATTCGTACATTTGTGTTGGATCCGTTTCATCTACGTGACAGTGTTCATCATAATATATTTATGCCGTGTACTGGGTGGCCGAATATTAAGTACAAAGGTAGTGGTAGTAAGTATCATATCTAGTAATACAGTCAGGGAATTGTACCCCTCAGTTACAATTGGTCCTTCGAGCCGGATGGTAATTAGTGTAATATTAATATAGTGTTATTAATATTGAAATGGCCTATGATGAACACTCCACGAAACGATCCTCCTAACCAACGCCCGCAGCGCGAACGACGGCTCCCTCAGTACTTAGAGGCCTACGCTGTCAGTCAACAACCTAGTCTTCTACTAACAGTAAACGCTGTAAAACTAGAAAGTAAAAGTATGTCTAACCCCAACGCCCAGACTACCCCGACCATAGAGGCCCCTACGGGCTCTAATGTAACTGACCAAGTTCACGGTGGGGACCAGTGGGAACCAGACATGACTTCACACCCCGCCAGTACTGAAGAAGTAGTCCCCGATGAGTCCCGGGAGGAATACAACGCTACCGAGAGAGAACTCGGCACGGAAGAAGACGGGGAGAGCACCGTGGAGATAGAGCTCCAAGGCTCCGCAAGGAGTACCCCGAGGGAAGGCTCCCCTATACAACCGCCTTCTCCCAGCGAGGCAGAGAGGACCCTACAGCAGGCCTTCCTCATCAGCCTGAACGCCGCTGCTGAACGCGACCGACTGCAGATCCAGCAGCGAAGCGAACACGAGCAGATACGTCTAGAAATAAGACGCATTCAGATGGAAGAGAATGTGGCCCGAGAACGAGCCGGTGCTCAACGGGACGCAGCGCGCGACAGACAGCAGTCGCAACTAATAGAACAGCTGATCAGACGGACAACACCCTCTCCCTCCGCCAGAGGCTCCAGGAACTCGTCTAGACACACCTCCAGGGCGGCATCCCCTAGCCGAGTAAACAACCCTGAACTTGACCAACAGACGAGGTCTATACCCCCCACAGACCACCTCCCCCCACCGGTCCAAGCGAGACCTAGCAACCGGGAAGGAGCAGCATATCCTGTGGAGAGGCTAAACCAGAGACTACAAGCACTGGATGACCTAACTGAAGACGAAGAGGAAGAGGAGGAGAACCACGCCCGAAGACAGCACAGTACTCTACCGGACCAGGCTATACTCCCGCGGAGCTGCGCTACAGACCCCCGACTCTATACACGGGTGAGCACGACGCACGACCCGCACCGAGGAACAGCACCTGGACAAGCGGGCCATGGTACACTGCCGGTACCAGCCCATACCAAGGAGCGGGAGGAGACTCGCCTAGGAGGCCTCTCCCCCAACGCTCGCCGATGTATCCACAGTCAGCGTCATACATTGGCACGCCTATGGTACCCGACTTCACCCAAGAGAACCGGGCCCAGTATACAGAACTCCGCATGTGTCTGGAGACCATGTTGGTGGATGTATTGGATGAACGCCACAAATACGCCATCCTACTGAAGCACTTAAAGGTGCCCCGCGCACATAATATAGCGCTCGCCTACGCGACTTCCACCACCCCATACACAGCAGCGCTGGTAGCATTGGACCAGAGGTATGGGCGCATATGGGATTACGTGATCCAGGAGATCCGACACATCGACCGCTTACCCCCAGCAATAGACAATCGAGCACTGGACGACCTGTCCATCAGAGTGCAGTCCCTGGTAGGGATGTTGGGAGCGCAAAGAGAGAAGGGGAGGCATGAACTTTACGCCAACTCAAATGTGGAAAGGATTCTGGAGAAGCTGCCGCCCGCTCGTCAGGAGCGCTTTAGGCGGCAGAGGGACCACAGAGACCCGAATGGCCCCGAACCGAACCTCCTCGATCTAGCAGACTTCCTGGCGAGAGAAGTCAGCAGCCTACGGCTAGATACATTCGGACGGAGCACCCCTGGCTCCAGAGAAGGAACCAGACGACTAAATGATGGAAGAAGATCGGTGACTGTGATGCACCAATCGGAGTCAGTACCGAGCAGCAGGAGCCACAGTACCCCCTCCAGAACGGAGAAGTGGAAGATAGTGTGCCCCTACTGTGAGAAAGAACACTGGCTAGCGCAATGTGACTCCTTCCCCAAGCTGAACGCGGAGGAAGCCAGTCAATGGATAAAGTCCAACAAGCGCTGCTTTCGCTGTGCGCGCTCACACATGGCAGCCGAATGCCGCTTAAAGAAAAGGTGCACCAAGTGCGATGGAGCCCATCTGGACATACTTCACGACAGTAACAGACGGCGCCCTTCACCCGCACCATCCAGCCGCAAAGCGAGCGTCATCGATCCCGCCAGCAGCAGTGGAGCCCGAGTACTCCTAAAAGTAGTGCGTGTGACACTAAGCTACCAGAATAAAGTCCTGGACACTTACGCCGTCCTCGATGACGGGTCAGAGAAGACCCTGCTGCTCGCCTCCGCTGCGGCCCAGCTAGGGCTGCGGGGAAGCGAAACCCAAATGACAATTCGGACAATAAGACGAGATTTGAAGACGATAAAGGGCGAGAATGTCTCATTCTCTATCGCAGCAAGCGGCCAGCCTGAGCGACGGTACCAGATTACAGACGCTTTCACCAGCCAAGAAATAGGACTGTCGCGGTACACATACCCCGTCGCCAAGCTGATGGAGAAATATGCACATCTGCGCAAGTTACCGATCCCGCTCATAGACAATGCTATGCCGACCCTGTTGATAGGCTCCGACCATGCAGACCTCATTGTCCCGATAGACCGGGTTCATACCGGACCCCGAGGCTGTCCTGCAGCAGTCGAGACCCGTTTGGGATGGACTCTCCAAGGCCCGCTCGCCAAATCTCTCAACCGAAGTACAGCCACTAGATGTCTCCACTCCCGAGTCACAGAGGGAGAAACCGCACTCCTGCAACACGTAGAGCGGCTATGGACCTTGGAACAAATGCCCTTTAAGAACGGAAAGAAAGACATTCGCTCTAAAGATGACATTTACGCCATTCACCTCCTCGAGACAGGGACCAAGAGAGTCCCGGTCAACGGCGTGTTGAGATACGCCACGCCACTCCTGCGGCGAGAAGGAATGCCTACTTTCCACGCCAAGACAGACGCCACAGAACGGTACCTGCTGAACACGGAGCGGCGCTTAGCCAAGAACCCCGCCCAAGAGAGTGTATACCGCGCTGAGATTGAGAAGCTCATCACAGCGGGACACGTCACAAAGATGGACATTAAAGAGGCTGACCAGACCACTGAATCGTGGTACGTGCCTCACCACAAGGTCCATCACAACGGTAAAGACCGCATAGTATTTAACTGCAGCTACCAGATCGGATCCCAAAATCTGAATAAAGAGTTACTGCCCGGTCCCACACTCGGCCCCTCCCTACTCGGCGTTCTACTCCGCTTCCGCCAGGAAAAGGTGGCCATCAGCGGGGACATTAAAGGAATGTTCCTGCAGGTGAGATTAGTAGAGGCGGACAAGCCCCTGTTACGGTTCCTATGGAGAGAGAAGCCAGGAGATGAGCACCCAGCCATCTACCAATGGGAAGTCCTCCCCTTCGGAACGACGTGCAGCCCCTGCTGTGCTACATTTGCACTACAGAAACATGTAGCAGAGGACCCAGCAGCGGACGAAGAGGTCCGACACAGCGTAAAGAACAGCTTCTACGTAGACAACTGTCTACAAAGCCTTTCAACCCAAGAAGAAGCCGAGGCTCTCCTGATTAAACTCCGCGCCTCATTGATCAAAGGCGGCTTTGATCTCAGGCAGTGGGCCAGCAGCGATCCGCAAGTACTGCGCAGCCTCTCCTCCGAGGACAAGGCAGCCAGCAGCGAGACCTGGATGGCTACAATCCCGGGAGAAGCCCAGGAGATGACCCTGGGATTGGTGTGGCGATTCAAAACAGATTCGCTTCACTACAGACACAAGCCCCTGACTACAGAGCAGGGAAGGCCGGCGGCGGCGCCGACCACCAGACGGAGTGTGTACACAACACTCGCCCGACAATATGACCCGCTAGGATGTATTCTACCGTACACCACCAGGGCAAAAATGATTGTACGAGCATTGTGGGACAAGGACCAGGGCTGGGACGACCCCATTCCCGCACATCTTGCATCCACCTGGAGAGAGTGGGAGATGGAGCTCCACTCACTCCCAGGCGTTAATATGCGCCGAAGCTACTTCCCACCCACGGTGAGGCCAGAGACATGTAAAATGGACTTACACGTCTTCAGTGACGCCTCAGAGGTCGCATACGGATCAGTAGCCTACTTGCGGGCCCAAGAGAAGGGGGGAGAGATCTACACAGCATTTGTCCTCGCCCGCTCGAGAATAGCCCCACGCAAGCAACAATCTATCCCACGTCTAGAGCTCTGCGCAGCCCTAGCCGGAGCGCACCTAGCCACGCTCATCCAACGTGAGCTCACCATACCGGTGTGTAGAACAATCCTGTGGTCAGATTCCACGACGGTACTCGCCTGGATCAAATCGGACTCATGCAAGTACAAAGTCTTCGTGGGAGTCAGAGTCACCGAGATTCAAGACTTAACCGAAGAGTTAACCGGAGAAACAGAGTGGCGCTACGTTGATACAAAACAGAACCCAGCTGACGTCATCACCCGGGGGATGCCCCTGGATGACCTCACCCGTCGCAATGTCTACAGTGACGGCCCCGCATTCCTAAGACTCCCGGAAGGACAGTGGCCCATGCCTATCCCGAGGGAAGCAAGTCCAGAGGAGGTGGAAAATAAGAAGTCTGTGTTCTGTGGATTGAGCACCGTAGCCTCCACCGACCCTAACATAGACGATTGCACGTCCATAGAGAGTGCACAACAAAGAACATTCCTGCGGTACCACCCGGAGTGCAAGTCCCCCGCTGATATGTCAGCAGCTAACTACGAGGAAGCAGAATTGCTTCTACTGCAGCGAGCCCAGAGAAACTCGTTCCCCGATGAATTGGCCTGTCTACAGGGAGGAAAGCCCGTCCCATCCGACAGCAGATTAATTCATCTAGCCCCCGAGAGCGACGCTCATACCCTCATCAGAGTGGGTGGTCGCCTACGCAGAGCCCCCAATCTACCGGATGACATTAAATACCCGATCGTATTGAACAGCCGACACAAGGTCACAGAGCTGATTATAAAGAAATACGATGAGGATGTACATCACGCAGGAGCAGAAAGAGTCTTCGCGGAAATCAGACGTCGTTACTGGATCCTACAAGGAAGAGAGGCGGTACGACGCTTCCAGCGAACATGTCTAGACTGCCGCAAGTGGCGCGCGCAGCCCAGCATACCAAGGATGGCTGACCTTCCTCCATGTCGCCTCCGAATCGGTGACAAGCCATTCCACTCAACGGGTATGGACTGCTTTGGCCCGCTGCACATAAAGAAAGGAAGAGGAACCGAGAAGCGGTGGGGTATTGTATTCAAATGCATGACCACCAGAGCGATACACATCGAGCTTCTCCCGACCATGAGCACAGACTCATTCCTTATGGCCTTCCGTAGATTCACATCACGGAAAGGAAGACCGTCTACCCTATTGTCCGATCATGGGACAAACTTCAAAGGCGGCGAAAGAGAGCTGAGAGAGAGCTTCCAAGCTATGGGCCCAGAACTTAAGACCCACCTCGCTCCAGCACAGGTTGATTTCCAATTCAACCCCCCAAACGCACCCCACTTCGGTGGCACTTGGGAACGAGAAGTGCGCTCCATAAAGACAGCCCTGTACGCAGTACTTGGGGCCCAGACTGTGGCGGAAGAAGTCCTAATGACAGTCCTCACGGAGATTGAGGGAGTACTTAACTCGAAGCCCCTCGGATATGTCTCCAGTGATGTGGCGGATATCGACCCAGTTACCCCCAACACACTCCTGATGGGGCGGCTAGATCCTGCATTACTCCAGACAATGTACCGGCCTGAAGAAGCGAACGGCCGACGAATGTGGAGGTACAGCCAAGTATTAGCCGACAAGTTTTGGAACAGTTTCCTACTGCACTACCTACCGTCTCTACAGACCCGCCAGAAGTGGGTAAAGGAGAGAGACAATTTGACAGAAGGAACAGTCGTCATGATTATTGATCAATCACTGCCCAGAGCTATGTGGCCGGCCGGCCGCGTAAGCAAAGTGATCACCGGTGCCGACGGCAAGGTCCGAGCAGCTGAAGTGCTCGTCCAGGGTCGCACTTACACCCGTCCCGTGGCGAGGCTCATAGAACTGCCTCGACTCCCAGACACAATCGATGATGACCATGACCCTACAACCCTATGACTTTGTGAAGTTGACTGACCCCTACAGCAAACCCTTATGTAAATAGACAACGCGATTAATCTGTCTCTGTTTAACTGATTAGGTCTGGGACCAATCAGGGGGTGGCTGTTGTGAAGGGCCAGATTAAACCGAATATATATATTTATTTATATATATATATTTAATTGTATTTGTATATTCTCTAATATTCCCTGATATCCCTTGTATATTCCTTGTACAATATGCATTGAATATCCATTCTAGCCTACTGAACATCCCATAATAGTCTCCATTCTACTATTGGTCGAGACCTTGGTGCCAGGCTGCCATACCCCTCAGACCCAGTTCAAACGTACCGCTCCACATGTACGAACAAGTCCTAGTTCCGCGTAGGAATCTGACTACCGCACCACTAATGGGACTATTTGTTCATAGTGCGTATATATACTGCGCTACTAAAGTAGGACTTTCTTTTCAGTCCAGTTTCTTACCCTCCAATAGAGTCACAGACGTAAAGCCTCCCCGCGACGCCACGTGTGGGAGTAAGGCCAAGTTCGCCTACCATCGGTATTGAGACATCGTGTATATTAATATTTGAATAGTCATATTTGGCACTATATCGTCGAGTTGGACGTAGTCTATTAAGCTAATAATAGTCTGTTAATATATAGTGCTTCGTGCGGTGAGAATACTACCGTAGTCAGTACCCCATCGTTTCGGGCAGAGAACTGGCTGCTTACCCAGGGTGGTTGACCCCACGTGAAGCTGCACCCGAGGAGCCCCAGAGCCGACGAGCGAGTGGACCTGTATACCGGATTATTCTACCGACGACAGCCCGCCTTCCCAGGCACGGATTATGCTTTGTATACTTTGATTATTCCATGGATAAAGACCCCCGACACTGCCGTGTGTTGGAACCCCCCCCCCCTGGAGAGGACGCAAGGTGAGGAGACGCTCTGCAAGACGAGGTCGCTTCACGTCTCTCCCCCGTGGACCGGAGAGAGCCGACCCACAAAGACTCCACCTGCTTTCATCTGTGGTCCAAGGATCGCCGGCGCATTGAACGGCACTACAGTGGGTTCACCTGGGATACCCTTGGCCGGATGAGGCAGCCGGATTCTACCCCCCCCCCCCTCCTACTCCTGTCGGCTTACAAGCGACCGGATTAACCCCCCCTAGTGTGTCCAGTATATAATCATTAAAGTATCATTGCTGTTATTCCTTAAACTATTCCAGGTCGTATATGTACCACCTGCGCCTTCAGAGATTGGACCTTCTCTATTGATATACCGACGAATACTCTTGCCATAAAAGTGCATACTAATTCCATTCATAAATGTGATTGATTTGATTAAGTGCTTGCTCTACACACCATCGCTGTGTAGAAATAAAGACCTATTTCTAATTCGTACATTTGTGTTGGATCCGTTTCATCTACGTGACAGTGTTCATCATAATATATTTATGCCGTGTACTGGGTGGCCGAATATTAAGTACAAAGGTAGTGGTAGTAAGTATCATATCTAGTAATACAGTCAGGGAATTGTACCCCTCAGTTACACATATACTATCGATAATCTAGCGTTTATTTGAAAACGATTCAATAGGCCGAAAAATTACATCGTTTTTAGTGTATTCCAGAATATTCCAGTAAATGCCGTTTATCACGGAAAAGTTATATTTTCCTGAAACGTTCAAGAAAACAAGGGCTTTTCAAAATGCTATAAAACGGAAATGAACCGATTAAAAAACAATCCGTTTCGACAATGTTGACTGCAAACAAGTCATTGATAAGCGACGGGCAGATTGGACACATAATTTAAGACATAGATTATGCGTTCACAACGCTATCATTGAAGTGGGTGCTGGCATTCAACGGGGGTAAGGCGCACCGCATGGCTGGTAATCAAAGTGTTAAGAACAAATTCTTATTTACAACGATGGCTAGTGGTGAGAGGACAAAAGGGCCTCTCAAAAGGATATATATATATATATATATATATAAAACTAAATTCAATCCAGATAAGACTATTGGACACAGATGAAACACACATCACAGAGGTAAGGGAAATAATTAAAACACACAGCAAACAAACAATCAAATAAAATGACAAGGAATCAAAGACATGAAACGGAACAGACAATTTACACACCAGTTAAAAGGTTGGGTGACAGTTGCAGGTGTGTGCAAACAACTCTGCGATAGAGTCCCTAAAAGTAGTGAGGGGGTTTGTCCATTTTCAAAGTATTTTTTGCATCTCTCATTTTAACTGCTGGGAGCAGCAAATTGGAAGGAGCCATGGCATAGAGCGACTGGCGGGGAATACACTGGGGGCCCAATCTGTTTCCCTAGCAACAGAATTATTTTTAAAAGGTCTATACCAGGCCAAGATGAGACCATGAGCCATGCCATGATTGGCCGATCATCACATCCTCGACCATACAGAATAGGCGCTATCTGACCGGCAGTCTTTGACAGCAACTTCCACTTGCTCTTCCCAACCTCACCTCTTTGATTTAGTTCCCGTTGTGCTTTGGATCATTTTGTAAAGTTAGTTTGGGAGCCATAGGAGTGGATTTTCCCCTTGTTTTCTCTTGTGTTTGAAATAGGTAAGGAGTCAGGCATAGGTCCCTGTATTTTTTTTTTTTCATTGTTGTATTTCTTAGTTTAGTTAAGATTATTTAAAAAGTAAAAATTGTTTGTTTGTTATGTTGGCCTTGGCCGACTACGAAGCTTCCTTTGGCATTACTTTGTTATAATATACTTTTTTTTAGACAGTGATATCAGAAATCAAAGCACCCAGATTTCCTGACACATAAAAGGATGGCATATCTCTTAATTGAGGAGGGGGGAGGGTAGATAATACCTCAGTTATTTTGTCCAATTACAAATTGATGATCAAAGTCTATATGACTTAATACCAGTAATGGATTGGATCAGCACTTGGTATTAACTGGTAATTACAGTTTAGTACTCCACATGCGTGTGTGAGAATCGGCGCAATATCTCACAAACTACATATATCAGCCTGTGCTTTGGCGCAGAAAGTTACAGAGGCACAAGAATAAGTGTGTTGGAATATGTTTCACATCAGGCAAAAGGAAGAATTTTTGGGGAATCATATTGTTTCTAGTTGTGATACCCAATGGGATTAGTGAAATACTACAAAATGAGAAAACAGAAATCACAATACTGCTCTACAAGTGTGGAAGCACTGACCAGGATTGCTGTTTCTCCTGGCGTCTAGATCTTCTAGCTGTACATCAGAGAACGACGATTCTTGCAACATCTTCTTCTGCTCCTCCTTGAGGCTCTGAGCAATCCTCTGTTAGCAAAAGGAACCGAAACAGCATCATTTTAAAGCAGCACCAGTCTATATAATCAGACGGACCACTGCGGTAGTTCTGAATGGAGCATTTCACAACACTAAAGATGGCGGCAACCATTTGCAAAAAAAGTTATGAAATCATATGGCATTATTAGAAGGATTTCTTCTCTTGTGAATCGCTCCTGTCTTTTGACACTTTATTACAGTTTGATATACCCATATTTATCGTATTGTAATATTATTTGGGCCAGTACTTTTCCTACTTCTCTCCATAAACTTTTTATATTGCAAAAGAAATTCATAAGGCTTGCCACTACTTCTAATCACCTTGAACCATCTGCTCCTCTTTTTAAGCAACTTAAAATACTATCAATCTTTGATATTAATACCAGATATGTATTTTTATGTTTAACTGCACTTTTAATTTAGATTGATTTCCTATTGTTTTCCATATATTTTTTCATATCAAACTCCAGTATTCATTCATATCCAACAAGGCAATCAAACAATATTCATCGTAATTTCTTCCGCACAACATTAGGTCAGTTCAGTATAAGATTTAGAGGTCCTACTATTTGGAATTCAAAACCCTCCATAATAAAAATGTGCTCATCTATTTCATCACTCAAATCCAAGCTTAAATATACATTGTTAAATGAATAGCTTCAATCTCATAAAACCATTAATGTCACTTTGTTTTACAGTTTCATGTTAATTAGTTTAGACTAATTATTAACCCTTTAATCGCCGTTGACGCTTTTCAGCGTCATTCCCCGCCATGCTTATTCTGCCGATGACGCTGTACGCTGACGCTGTATTCATTGATATCAATATTTCAAAAATCTGTGATCGAAATCATATTTCTCCCCCGGAGACATTATATGTACTGGTGAGCCCATGTCAACTATCTAACGGTTCAAGAGCGCCATCTGGTGGCCGATCGGCAGATCGCCCAGGACATAAACAGGGAAGTGGACGCTGGTGCTCATTTCAATTTGGTCCGATCACTCGCTATAGGTCCCGGGACTCGAGCTCGACACAATGGATATCGATCCGTTGCCAATAACTCGATAAACAACATGATTTGGACGTATATACTATTATACAACCTGGAAATGGATCGGGTATTTCTATATCCCATAATAGAAAAAAATCTGTTCCACGCTCATCTCCCAACGGCGCGAGGAAGCTACGGTGAGTTTCAGCGTTATTTTGTAATGTCTTCTATACTAACTGCTCCAATGATAATATCACCCACACTAGATGAATGATATAACGTTGCCCACGGAATTATAAACGACCCCCCCCCATCCGGTCATCATCAGATCATACGTAGATCATTCTAGAAGTACGTCCATTTGAATTTTTTTATCTCGCGCCGATTGCTATCAAACTTTATACAATCATCAATATAATGCATTTGGGGCTATAAATCACGTTCTGGAGAAAGCTGCAGAAAACGATAGAAACATACTTATACTTTAGACCGTATTTTAGTATGAATATGTGAATGAAAAAGTATAACGTTGCTACACCCTGAACAATAGATATAGGACTTTGAATGGGCCATGGTAATGTCAATTTAGCAATACAATTTAAAAAGTTATAGCCCTGCAAAGAAGGGGAACTTCTCCATGTTAAATAGGGCTGGCGAGGGATGGTAAATTATGATTTAACCCCGGCGATCAAAGGGTTAATGTTGTTTTTGTTATTATTATTATTGTGATTATTATTGTTATTATTATTCTATTATGAAAATTGTTTTATGAACTTATTTCACTTTACTTTTGTTTTTGTGTTTTCTTTTTATCCAATGATTTAATGAGTTGAGGCTCCATATAGGCCCATGGGTCTCTTGCCTCTACTCGGCACCTTTATACACTTTTACTGTATTCCTGAAATGGTGCGAAATAAATAAATAAATAAATAAAACAATGAAATGATTTGCTACAAAACAAACATATTCAAAGAAAATACATTCAAAAGTGATGTGATTTTATGTTGAATACATATATAATTTACTGCATCTAGGAGGTGAAATGTGAGATTAAAATGAATCACAATCTCTGCTAAAAGGCTAAATACTACTAAATACTAGTATTCTGCTAAATACTACTGTCTATAGTGTTTGTAATGAGTCGTATGCTCATTGTTTATACTGTACAATACTGTTCACAGTTCACATTGTGTATATACTATAGCTTTTTCATATATTCCATATTCTATAATTATTCCATATATACTCATACTATTTAAACCACTGGTTACATTCTCTATAATGAATTCATATTTATACTACTGTCTATAGTGTGTATATGCTACTCACTCTGCTCATACTGTATATCTTTACTATTAATACTGTATACATATGTACAATACTGCTTCTTTGTGCTCTGGTTAAATGCTAAACTGCATGTAGTTGTACTCTGTACTTGTACTCTGCAATGACAATAAAGTTGAATCTAATCTAATTGCACAGTGAGTGATTGCCATGGTAACTAAGGACTCTGGCAGATGGCACATGTGTAAAGGCAGGTCTAAATGGAAATAATGCATTTTTCTACCACAAAATTGTCCTTTTTGACCAAATGAATCATTCTGTGTCGTTAGTAATTTACGACTTAAATATGGATGACTCCCCATTCAAAGAGACAGGACTCAGGTATTGTGGAAAACTATTATCTGCAAGCCATGTCGAGCGAGAGAGGTTGCCAGATGCACGCAGCCGAGTAATTTTCCAGTGGCTATCCGTATGACAAAACAACAAGCCAGCGGTGGAAGGACATTCAAATTCCATAACGGAGTACCTATGTACAGGGTTTAAACCTTTCACTACCAAATGGTTAACCCTTTCCCTGCAACAATACAGAAGGTTAACCCTTTCACTGCCGCACGACAAAGGGTTAACCCTTTCACTACCACACTACAGAAGGTTAACCCTGAATTTCCCCAAGGGGATCAATACAGGAATATCTTATCTTATCATTCACTACCACACTACAGACAGTGTGGTAGTGAAAGGTTAACCTTCTGTAGTGTGGTAGTGAAAGGGTTAAGCCGGTGCAGGTGTTTCACTCTCATTTGTGACTAAAATAAATGTGCATGAACCAGACAAATTATTTAGGAGCACATGTGTGAGTAAAGATTATATCCTACAAACTGACAGTTCAATGACTTAATCTAACAATAGCTCATGGAGCCGCTCATATCGGAGCACTCGGAGATAGTTAGTGGAGATAGTTAATAGGATGCACTCCAGCTCAAACAGTTCTAGTAGGATTCAAGCATCTACCTCGTTGGGGGAACCAATGACACTTGTTGCCACGGATACATCAGTGGGTGGGAAGTTGAATACAATACTAACATTTTTGCAACAGATTTTTTGGCAGTGGTACTAACCCCAGTGGTACTAACAACAGTGGTACTAACAACAGTGGTACTAACAACAGTGGTACTAACAACAGTGGTACTAACAACAGTGGTACTAACAACAGTGGTACTACCAACAGTGGTACTAACAACAGTGGTACTAACAACAGTGGTACTAACAGTGGTACTAACAACAGTGGTACTAACAACAGTGGTACTAACACCAGTGGTACTAACAACAGTGGTACTAACCCCAGTGGTACTAACAACAGTGGTACTAACAAGAGTGGTATTAACAACAGTGGTACTAACCCCAGTGGTACTAACAACAGTGGTACTAACACCAGTGGTACTAACACCAGTGGTACCACAGTGGTACTAACACCAGTGGTACTAACACCAGTGGTACTAACACCAGTGGTACTAACACCAGTGGTACTAACACCAGTGGTACTATCACCAGTGGTACTAACACCAGTGGCACTAACACCAGTGGTACTAACACCAGTGGCACTAACCACAGTGTACTATTGGTACTAACACCAGTGGTACTAACACCAGTGGTACTAACACCAGTGGTACTAACACCAGTGGCACTAACCACAGTGTACCAGTGGTACTAACACCAGTGGTACTATCACCAGTGGTACTAACACCAGTGGTACTAACACCAGTGGTACTAACACCAGTGGTACTAACACCAGTGGTACTAACACCAGTGGTACTAACACCAGTGGTACTAACCCCAGTGGTACTAACACCAGTGGCACTAACACCAGTGGTACTAACACCAGTGGTACTAACACCAGTGGTACCACAGTGGTACTAACACCAGTGGTACTAACACCAGTGGTACTAACACCAGTGGTACTAACACCAGTGGTACTAACACCAGTGGTACTATTGGTACTAACACCAGTGGTACTAACACCAGTGGTACTAACACCAGTGGCACTAACCACAGTGGTACTAAACCAGTGGCACTAACCACAGTGGCACTAACCACAGTGGTACTAACAACAGTGGTACTAACACCAGTGGTACTAACACCAGTGGCACTAACCACAGTGGTACTAACAACAGTGGTACTAACACCAGTGGCACTAACCACAGTGGTACTAACACCAGTGGTACTAACACCAGTGGTACTAACACCAGTGGTACTAACACCAGTGTACTATTGGTACTAACACCAGTGGTACTAACAACAGTGGTACTAACACCAGTGGTACTAACAACAGTGGTACTAACACCAGTGGTACTAACACCAGTGGTACTAACAACAGTGGTACTAACACCAGTGGTACTAACACCAGTGGTACTAACACCAGTGGTACTAACACCAGTGGCACTAACCACAGTGGTACTAACACCAGTGGCACTAACCACAGTGGTACTAACACCAGTGGGACTAACACCAGTGGGACTAACACCAGTGGTACTAACACCAGTGGGACTAACACCAGTGGTACTAACACCAGTGGCACTAACCACAGTGGTACTAACACCAGTGGCACTAACCACAGTGGTACTAACCCAGGTGTGACTAGGCTCCAGTTTTTAAACAGGTCTTTCAAAAGATGTTGTCTGATACATTATCCAGTAGTGATAATACATTCAAACTTAATTTCCCATTAGTTAGTAACTCAATGGACGCCACGCAGTTGAGCATCATTTTTACTTACCACGCCAAGTTCTAAGAGATAGGAATAAGTGGCAGTGTTTGCAGGGCTATAACTATATTCTATATTATAGCTATGGATAAAATACTATGGCCTATTTGACATCGACTATCGTTCAATATGTGAAAAAGAAAAAAAATGTCATCCATACATTCCCGTTTTATACCGTGGTAAATATGAGTAGTTTTAGAGTGATCCTGTCTAATCGCAGAAAATGACGCTATGCAGCAATACGTGCATTTCACTAAAAGCGTTGCCGTTTCTCGCCTGTACACGCTACTATTTCGAAATCAAATCTATATTATCGGTATTATGTTTCATCATGAATGCATGAAAGGGTGGGGGGGGGGGTCGTTTTTTGATGCTTTGATCGTCACCAACTGCATACATTGTGAAGTAACGTTACACACATATGTTGTGATCGAGGTGAAGTCATGTTTGGATCACAGCAGGATTGATATATCAATTCACTAGGATGTACCCCAAAAAGAATATTCCAATTATCTGATCGCGAGTCCCAGTATTGGTGTCGATCGTGTCGCCAACATAATCCGCCACACATCATGCATCAGGAGCATTTCACGCTTCTCAATCTGATCGGGACAACCGCTCCACCTGCCCGACAAAGAAAAGTCAGACCGGAGACATTTGATCGACGCACAGGCCAAGATATAATGTTTCAAAGGGTGCTCGATACTGCCACCTGGGTGGATGCGGCCGGTATTGCACTTTGGCATTCTCAGGATGATTCCCCATGTTAACCCCGAGTCCGTGTGCCTGTAATGAATGGGAATATCGAATAAAAGAAATAACGATGAAAACCCGACTATACTCGGGTTTTCAAGGGGTCCTGGTGCTCAACGCATGGCGAGATAACCCGACTATCATCGGGTCTGGCGTCCAAAGAGTTAACCACTGACCTATAAGACTGAGTCCCCTCCCTCTTCTCTCCCTTCTGAACAAACTACCAATTGATCTCAGGTCATGCCTGTTTTCACTGTGAAAGATAATCCCACTGAATTGTAAGTCCAAGGTTTATCTCCTGCCAACCCTGGCTTCACCCACTAATATAGCCTTCTTTTGTACAGTAAAATGGAATCTCTCTCTCTCGCTTCTTCAAAGCAACTAGAAACTCCCTTTGTGTCCATTTGTTTGCAGCTTTGGAAGATAAACCGTCAAGGCTGAAGTAATTAAACATTGCTTACATCCCCAATCATCAATTTCATCATCAATTTTGCCCACATGGAAAGTTATTGACTTTGAGGAAATGTTGGGGCTCAACATTAGCTCTAATTAGGCATGTAAAAAAAGTGGATTATAAAATGTCACCAGCAGTGAACCAAAAAAAAACACACATTGATATTCTGTTTTCAACCATTTTAAAAAGGTAACCACTAGGACTGGGCAATTAACTTCTCACGATCAAGAAAATAAGATGATCAAGATAAAACTATTATTGTGCCACATGCCGTGTTGCTCTAATTTTCTCAATAATTGTGATTTCAATATCAATCTAAATAATTGTGATTATGATGTTTGCCATAATCATGCAGCCCTAGTAACCACACATTCCTTCCGTCATACACTCTTTCAAGGGCATTTTCAGTTGCTAGGCAACAACATTGTTGAACAAGGTCCACTCTGCATGGTTAACACAAACACAGCTGACGATCAGATGATACAAGGCAAACTTCATAAATTCAATGTAATGACAAGAGAATCAGCAGAGAATCGGTCACGAGAAAAGGTTGCTCAAAACGAAAATTGCTCACAATGCACAAATCAATAAGCTTGTCTCCGTCTAATCACTAAGGCACGAGTAGATATGACTTTGATGTGGAGTTTATAGAAACAGCAGCCGATTACAGTAGGAAAGCCCTGCTAATAAGACTACTTTGTTCCGTAATAGCTCTTTAATATGTTGTTGTTGACAGGAAAGGGTAATTGATTTATGCCAGTGTAATCGTTCAGCGTGATGAGCTATGTTGCACTCTAGTCTTCTGATAACGTTACTGGCCCTTTAAGAGTTTCTCCGTCGAACGTGTGCACAAGCTGTTCTCTGTGCTGCTGCCTGACGGTGCGGCTGCTGCAGCAGTAAGATCTGTCCCTTTGAGGAAAGTGTGCGTAAATGACACGCGAGTACGGTACCTATGTTTAGTCCTGCCTAATTCATCCCTTCAGCTTACTCTACCTTTACAGTATGTTCACATTGTTCTATTCCTGTCGACGCTGTTTCTCTCTGTTCTCGAGAGGCTGCGCCGTTAGCTTAGCCGCAGGTTAGCAGCCTATGCTGCCTGCTAGTGATGCTGCATGGTTAGCTTAGCCGCACGTGAGCTAGCCTAGGCTATATAACTCACTCACTACTTCTAGTGAATAGAATGTATCTTTACACCCGGTTTACAGTCCGCCTACCTATATATTGTTTACATGCACTGCATGAGTAATCCCCCTGCATAGGCTATGTAGGTTATATCTAATAACTCCGGTTAAGTGAATGTCTTGGCTACTAGTTGCACTGTATTGCTAATGAATATTATTGCAGCTATAGACCACATGTTTATGACATTATGTTTATGTGCGCCACTACTGTGTTAACTAATGTATACTGTATTGTATTCCTTTGTGTTTACTAATGTATACTGTATTGTATTCCCTTGTAGACAACCACACACACCTTTTGTTCCCAAATACAACCAGTAACTGCAGCACGCCTCTGTGTGATTCTTTAATCGGAGTTACAACGCCATAGTGTGCGCCAGCTCTATCAAACGCAACCCGTGGAGGCCCTAGCCCTCCGTTTCAGTATTCTATCAAATTATTGATTAGATGTCATTTATAACAAATGATGGCATGCAGGCAATCTTGTGCATTACTCTTTTAAATTGAACCCCCCACATTAACACTTTCAGTGCCAAAAACGACTTAACCCTTTGGCTGCCAGGAAACGTGTTTAGACGTCATTGCCGGCCATGCTCAAGTTGCCGGAGGACGCTGTACAGCGTCCTTATATCAATATTTCAAAAATCTGCGATCGGATTCATATGTCCCCTCCGCTGGCCTGAGATCCACCAGGAGGACCCACTGAGCTCTCTGGCGGTTCAGGAGCGCCATCTGGTGGCCGATCGGCGCAATCGCTTAAACAGGAAGTGGCATAGAGGTTGTGCTGGACGTCCGTATTACTTCCGGGCACTCGCTATAGGTCCCGGCATTCTAGCTCGTCACAATACACAGTGATCGATTGCCAATAACTCGATAAACAACATGATTTGGACGTATATACCATTATACAAGCTGGAGATGGACCGGGTAAATCTACATCCCATAATGATAAGATTTCTACTCTACGATGATCGCCCAACGGCGCGCGGAGACTGGGGTGAGTTTTAGCGTGTAACGTTACCGTCTTCGATACTAACTGCTATTATCAACATTTGACCCACATTAGATGATTGGTATAGCGCTGCCCACGGAATTATAAACGGCCCCTAGCCCATCCGGTCAACATCAGATGACGTGTAGTAACTTCTAGAAGTACGTCTAGTTGGAATTTTTTATATCGCGCTGATTGCCATAAAACTGTATTGCATCATCAATATAATGCATTTGGGGCTATAGATCACGTTCTGGAGAAAGCTGCAGAAAGAGATGAAAACATACTTATACATTAGACCATACTTTACTATGAATATGTGAATGAAAAAGTTTAACGTTGCTACACAATGAACAATACATATAGGACTTTGAATGGGCCCTAATAATGGCAATGTAGCAATAGAATTTAAAAAGTTATAGCCATGCAAAGAAGGGGTACTTCTCCATAGACAAATAGAGCCGGCAACCTATGGTATATCATGAATTTAACCCAAGGCAACCAAAGTGTTAAGATGTTTTTATTAATTATCCACCCAGGGAGCCTGTTGTTACCATAGGGAATGAGTCTGAGGTCGCCAAAGTGCAATACCGGCCGCATCCAGCTAGACGGCGGTATCAAGTACCCTTTAAAACCTTGTAGCTTGGCCTGTGCGTCGATCTAATGGGTCCGGTCATTTTTATTTATTTTTTTGCTCAAGCTGAGCGGTTATAATGGTTGGATTGAGACGAATCAAATGCTCCCGACACATGATGTGTGGTGGATTATGTTGGCGACACGATGGACATCAATACCTGGAACCGCGATCAGATAATTGGAATATTCTTTTTGGGGTACATGCTAGTCAAGGTAAGGGCTATATGATATCAATCTTGCGTTGATCCAAGCATGTCTTCACCTCGATCTGAACGTGTGTGTGTAACATTAGTCCACAACGTATGCCGTTGGTGGCGATCAAAGCATCAAAAACTACCCCCCCCCCCTTTCATGCATTCATGATGAAACATAATACCTATGATATAGATTTGATTTGAGAATAATAGCGGGTCCAGGCAAGAAACGGCAACGGTTATAGTATAATACAGGAATAAGGCTATTCCTCAGCATTTCAGGAATTACCCCAGACCGATCTAAAAACATACTTATATTCACCACGGTATAACGCGTGAATGTATGCATGGAAACATTTTCTCTTTTTTGCATCTTGACCAGAAGAAAGTCACTGTCAAATGACCATAGTATTGTATCCATAGCTATAATATAGAATATAGTTATAGCTCTACAAACAAGGTGACGGACTCCTATCTTTTAAAGCGTGGCATTGAATAGATGGGGCCCGAAAACAGCGGCGGCACTCAAAGTGTTAAGAGGTATTGGGCACAACAAACAAATATAAAAACAGAATCTGAAAGTATAGACTTGCTTGCAAATGTAATAATGTAAAAGAAAAGTCAAAGGCTTGCCTCACAGTCTTTTGATGATAACGGTATATATCAAGGTATATTTGTTTTTCTTATGATAATAATAAAAAATGCTTTAGGAGCAGTACAAGACTTAACTATTACCTTTTTTTCTCTCTCTTTTACTTAACGTGGTTCCAAAATGTCGTGTGAACATATTTCCCTCTTATTTTTATTTGGTTACCAAGTAACATACATCCACTAAAAGTGGTTGTTCTTGCCACTGAAACAGAAATCTAGAAGTCTCGTTCTGAAATCCCTTGAGGCGTGCGTGTGCTTACCTTGCAATGCAGCTGGATTTGCGAGACGTGTGTGTGTGTGAACCGTAAGTTTCCTAATTATGTCAACAATTCACCAAAATACTTTTTACTCAAGAAATTTGCTATGAGTGGAGAGAGCTGTTGCAGTGCAGACAAAGTGAAGTTAAAGTGGAAATGAAGCAGTGCGATAAATACATATTCATAGCATCACATTAGTATTTAGATAAGCCACAGAAGAAGTCACGTTATAAAAATAAGCAGTTTCTAAGAAAAAACGATTTGTTGTGTACATTTCTGAAGCATTTAGCATTATGGGCGCGGCCATTTTGTTGCTGACGTCATACCGGGGGTTGGGTGTATACACTCTGGTTAGCTGCCTATATTGAATGGGTCAGTCAGCAAATAAAATGTTGCCTACAAAACAACGGGACCGCGGTGGTTCTGTTTGTATTGCTCCTGGCTGTTCAAACTAATTTTACCATGTGAGAGAGAGGAAAGTTGGTTAATTTCCACAAACTACCAGTGAAAAAAACAGTGTTGTCGACATGTTGGCTCGGGCTGGCTGCACTCAGGCGGCGCGACCAGCCTGTTGGACAGGGAAGGAGGATCTGCAGCGAACACTTCATTGCCTCGGATTATGTTGTTGGGGTGGGATGTTTGTCCAGAAGACCACTAATCAGCTGAAGCCGGACGCGGTTCCCTCGGTCTTCGACAGACAGACCGGCGTTAGCTCTCGGGAGCGATCGCTAGCTAGTTGGCACCAGCCGGGGCCCGGCGTTAGCTCTCGCTAGCTAGCGTTAGCAACCGGAGCGTCGCGGAGCATTCAGCCTGCTGGCTACCTAGACCCACTTCAACCAGCGTCGCGGAGCATTCAGCCTGCTGGCTACCTAGACCCACTTCAACCAGCGTCGCGGAGCATTCAGCCTGCTGGCTACCTAGACCCACTTCAACCAGCGTCGCGGAGCATTCAGCCTGCTGGCTACACAAGCTGTGTAGCCAGCAGGCTGAATGCTCCGCGACGCTCCGGTTGCTAACGCTAGCTAGCGAGAGCTAACGCCGGGCCCCGAGAGCTAACGCCGGTCTGTCTGTCGAAGACCGAGGGAACCGCGTCCGGCTTCAGCTGATTAGTGGTCTTCTGGACAAACATCCCACCCCAACAACATAATCCGAGGCAATGAAGTGTTCGCTGCAGATCCTCCTTCCCTGTCCAACAGGCTGGTCGCGCCGCCTGAGTGCAGCCAGCCCGAGCCAACATGTCGACAACACTGTTTTTTTCACTGGTAGTTTGTGGAAATTAACCAACTTTCCTCTCTCACATGGTAAAATTAGTTTGAACAGCCAGGAGCAATACAAACAGAACCACCGTGGTCCCGTTGTTTTGTAGGCAACATTTTATTTGCTGACTGACCCATTCAATATAGGCAGCTAACCAGAGTGTATACACCCAACCCCCGGCATGACGTCAGC
Organism: Notolepis coatsorum; assembly: GCF_963971535.1. NCBI lineage: Eukaryota > Metazoa > Chordata > Actinopteri > Aulopiformes > Paralepididae > Notolepis > Notolepis coatsorum. The sequence goes on along the minus strand of NC_140167.1, from coordinate 104,999,673 downwards.
CATGACGTCAGCAACAAAATGGCGGCGCCCATGTTGAAAACAGGGATATTATATTATATTTTTCAGACAAATAAGATAGATTTCACATTTGATTATAGAACCCTGTCTTACACAAGGTACACAACAAACAAACTAGGATCACATTGCTCACTGCTTCATCTCCACTTTAAAGTAATGTTAATTATTACTATTGATACTGACGGGCATGCTGAAATTGTAAACTGAGTTGTGCAAACATGGACCCAAACAGTGCAGACTGATTGGAAGTAATGTAACGTTAATTATTACTAATGGTAACTGTGACCTTTTTGATATAATGGGTATAACGCTATTGCAATAAGCTCAATAAACACAGATAATATTTGACTGGAATGTATCTCATTTGTCCAGGATATTCAAATCTTCCTGGACATGTGGACCGGAACCATTTTTTTCTAGCAGAAACCCAGGCTCAGAAGCACCTTTCTATCTAAATCATTCTTCTTCTTTGGTTGCATCGGGAACGGGGGCTCCCCCACATCACGCTCGCTGCCCACCATTTCAGAGAGCATGCATTTGTTTACGTTGCACTACTTGTGCATTTTTTTTATTATCAAACCAGTTCATCATATTTTAATGACAGCACACAGTTCGTTAGCCTAAGAGTAGCTTTCTACCGGTACAGTCAAATCTCTACCTTGGCATGGATTTCTACCGGTATACCGCCCACCCCTATGTAAATGGTAAATGGCTGCTTTTTTATATAGCGATTTTATCCAAATCCCTTTACAATTTGTTTCTCACATTTTACCCATTCACTCACACATTCACACACCGACAGCGGAGGCAACCATGCAAGGTGCCAACCTGCTCATCGGGAGCAATTAGGGGTTAAGTGTCTTGCTCAAGGACACATTGACACGCTGGCCGGGAATCGAACCGGGAACCTGCGGATTGCCAGACGACTGCTCTACCTCCCGAGCCACTGTCGCCCCTACTGTATGTCTCCGAGGACCAGTACAAGTATTGCATATCAATACATAGTGTTATCGTTTGGAAACATTCAAAACCTTGAGTGAAACACCTTGAACATAATAAATAGAACATTATATATCTGTGTGAAACACCTTGAACATAATACATAATAGAACAGTATGTATCTGTGTTTCCTCCCTTTTATTCCAACTGTGGTGGTAAACAGTACAATCCCAGATAATGTAGGGAGAATCCGACTGACCATTGACTGATCTGACCTATCATACAAACATATCATATCTAATTGTTCGTTAAAGTTAGGAGGCTAGGGGCGGCTAGGTGGTGTAGTGGGCAAGGCACTCGCCACCAGTGTGGAGACGCTAGGATTCGCGTGTTCGAATCCAGCTCTCCACATTGTTTTCAGTTTAGCTGGTCGTCCGCAGTAATACACATTGGCCGTATTACGGGGAGGGAAAACTGAAGGGTGGGGATCGAACGTTGTGAACAAGCGACTCCTACAAGTCGGTTGGTGCGCCTGCGCAGTAGAATCAGGAAGTGTCGGGGGCAGCGTGAGCCTCCCACGCGTTACTCCTCGCCACTGAGAGATCGAGCTGCGCAGGTGAAAAGATGAGACTGCTGTTACCTCAAGTACCGGAGGGGACTTGTGCTATGTATGACTTAGTCCACATTGCAGCCGGCTTGTGGGAGGCAAGAAACAGCGTTCGTGACAGGGGAGGGTTGAATTGGACGATACGAAATTGGGATGGGAGAAAATATAGAAAAATGGGAGAAAAAAGTGGATCAAAAAAAAAAGTTAGGAGGCTAGTAGGTAAAATATGACCTTCGCTAAGGTCTTACCTTTACTACCTAAAATGTACAGTTAACTTAGAAAACATTAGGTAGCTGATAGTTATGTTGAGGGCTGCTTGATTGGTTTTAATTGTATTAATAAAGAACATAACATCCAACAGCCTCCAAGAGTTGCTGAATGTTTCTCCTTTGAGGGCGTCTTGATATACAGTATATAATTAACCATTTCTGCGCCAAACCTGAGTATAGTCGGGTTTCGTCGCCAACTGTTGAGCGATACTTTGATCTTTTTCCTCTGATCCCCATTATAACCACTGTGCGGACCTCCCTGTATCCCCTCTGCACCGCTGCCTACGTTAAAATTGCAATGACGATCGAATCCTGCCAGGTGGCAGTATCGCCTACCTTTTGAACTGGAATAGTTTATTGTGTGGACCCTTTCTTTCTCTTTTTTTGTCTGCAAGAACTCCTCCCCTTCTGAGGACAGAGCGACAGAGCGATCGCTCAGAGATTTTATCGCCTCACACCTATTTGCCGTATACACATATACATGAGTAATCGCGATGGCGATGGGATCACTGGGAATTGTTCTTTTTGGAGTACCTTCTGGCTAAGGTAAGGTATATTCTATGTCTATTTTACCGAACCTGAAACATGTTTTTGTAGCGAGCACAGTGTCGTATTTTACCGGACCTAAACCGTGCTTTTGGTAACTCAAAGTGTTTTGAGTTAAAACGACCCCCCCCCCCCCCCCCCCCCCCCTGAAGACACATATGTACATGGTATATACCTTTTGATTTGGAAGTATTTGGGGTTTCAGGCGGGCAACCTGAAAGATTTGGGCATATTGCATATAACGTGTCATATCTCGCGATCTATGAAAAAAGACTGGATTATTTTGGAAAGGGTTTAGCGTGTAATAGTGCACAAACTACAGTATGTAGACATGAACTGGTTAGTCAGTGATGGACTATGAACAATGCCTGTAATGAGCCATACTATTGTCTCCATAGCTATAATACAGAACACATGATGGGTCTGCAAACATCGCTAAAATGGTCAATAATGCTGGCGCCATTGAGTAAAGATGGGAAAAGAGCGTGGCGCTCAATGAGTTAACATAGAATTGTTTTCACATTATTTCTCGACCTTACTGTGGGTAAGAGAAGCAGGGCTAATGAGTCTCTTCCCTGGTAAACACTACATGCCTACCTCCATCATCTCTAGTTTCTAATGAGTCTCTTCCCTGGTAAACACTACATGCCTACCTCCATCATCTCTAGTTTCTAATGAGTCTCTTCCCTGGTAAACACTACATGCCTACCTCCATCATCGCTAGTTTCTAATGAGTCTCTTCCCTGGTAAACACTACATGCCTACCTCCATCATCTCTAGTTTCTAATGAGTCACTTCCCTGGTAAACACTACATGCCTACCTCCATCATCTCTAGTTTCTAATGAGTCTCTTCCCTGGTAAACACTACATGCCTACCTCCATCATCTCTAGTTTCTAATGAGTCTCTTCCCTGGTAAACACTACATGCCTACCTCCATCATCTCTAGTTTCTAATGAGTCTCTTCCCTGGTAAACACTACATGCCTACCTCCATCATCTCTAGTTTCTAATGAGTCTCTTCCCTGGTAAACACTACATGCCTACCTCCATCATCTCTAGTTTCTAATGAGTCTCTTCCCTGGTAAACACTACATGCCTACCTCCATCATCTCTAGTTTCTAATGAGTCTCTTCCCTGGTAAACACTACATGCCTACCTCCATCATCTCTAGTTTCTAATGAGTCTCTTCCCTGGTAAACACTACATGCCTACCTCCATCATCTCTAGTTTCTAATGAGTCTCTTCCCTGGTAAACACTACATGCCTACCTCCATCATCTCTAGTTTCTAATGCGTCTCTTCCCTGGTAAACACTACATGCCTACCTCCATCATCTCTAGTTTCTAATGAGTCTCTTCCCTGGTAAACACTACATGCCTACCTCCATCATCTCTAGTTTCTAATGAGTCTCTTCCCTGGTAAACACTACATGCCTACCTCCATCATCTCTAGTTTCTAATGAGTCTCTTCCCTGGTAAACACTACATGCCTACCTCCATCATCTCTAGTTTCTAATGAGTCTCTTCCCTGGTAAACACTACATGCCTACCTCCATCATCTCTAGTTTCTCCGGGTGAGTCTCTTCCCTGGTAAATACTACATGCCTACCTCCATCATCTCTAGTTTCTCCGGGTAGGCCAGGTCTCCTGGTGCAGGGTTGTAGCCTGTGATGTCAGTCTGGATGTAGATGTGTGTCCTGTAGACCAGCCTCTCCTGCACATCCTCCAGCATCTGTTGCACCACCGCATCGAAGGCCCCCAACTGACGAGCTATATAGTATAGTGTATATATATATATATAGTACATGGTTTAAAAGGTCAAATTAAACCATCCTAGAAAGTATAAGCTGTGCTCCTATGCATTAGTGCTGTCAATTGTCCCTAACAAATAACATTCGACTATGAATAGGCTGAAATGAGGCAAATTACAATGTTAATGATAACATTTACATATGATTGCCTGATCAAAACAGGCGTAAAATGCTCATAATGATCTAGTTCATTGTGTATTTTATTTGCTATTATGGGTAGAACCAATATACGAAACCATCATTAGGCACTGGGCTATGTTTTATAACACCCATCTATTGGCACATTTATCTAGAGTCACAAACAAGAACCAGTGATGTATTTTCAGGGCACATGATATCAATGATACCTTTTTGTTTTGTTTCATGCATTTACATTCGACTTTGCAGTTTGGTAGTCAAATCCATTTGTATGAATATTGAAATTCGTTCCGACAGCCCTAATGCATATAGCATTTTCTTATTTAAAAATAATTCTAACAGCTAACCAACCATCTCGTTCTTCAGGATACCACAGAGCTCAGACAGTAACAGCTAAACATCCACACGCACACACTCACTTTAAACAAACACACTGTAGCACCCACTCCACACACTTTATAGCACACACCCACTTTAAACAAACACACTGTAGCACCCACTCCCCACACTTTATATTTATTGATGAAGGATTGCACTACAACTCGTACACCTTACTGTAAATTGTACCTAAATTGTACCTCATCCCATTTCTGCTTTGCACTATATAGTACTGTACATTAGTACACTGCATAGTATTGTATATTATATGGTAACTCAGAACATTGTACATATGTCTATACCGAACACTGTGACCTCATTTTCTTCTTCTAAATTACATGCTATACTATGTTATTTGATACTATCTTGTCTAGCACAGTCTCTGGAGCGTAACAGTAAGAAGCATTTTGTATGAAAGTATTCTGTACTTCTGTATGACAACTATTAAAGAAACTTGAGAAACTTGAAACCTACCGTTGTTGTGCACATGGTCTTCAAGCATCTCGTTCTTCAGGATACCACAGAGCTCAGACAGTAACAGCTAAACCTACCGTTGTTGTGCACATGGTCTTCAAGCATCTCGTTCTTCAGGATACCACAGAGCTCAGACAGGGTCTCCAGGTGGACGACGTGGATGATCAGAGGACGGAGGACGTCATACAGGGACAAACACAGCCTCTCCAACAGTTCGCTGCCGGGGACAACGCTGATCAGTCACTTCAACAAGTCAACACATGCCTCTACAGATCATTTCGGTGGAATTGCGTTGATAAGGAACAACTTGGACCCAAGTTTATTTCCTGTCAGCTATTGATATTAGCAAACACTGCAACAAGAAATAAACATGGGCCCACGTTTTTTTTACAGTGTTTTCTAATAAAATAGCTGACAAGATAATAAACCGGGCCCAAGCTGTTTCCCGAGCCATGGGATAGCAATGGAATTCATCTGAAAAAGTATATTCTTTAACTTCTATAAAGAATGATTTAAAGTGCCCCCTAAATGGAATTAAGAGCATGTTTCAAGTTTGTGATGCGACGTGTTCGGGCAGGACTTGATGCCGAGAAGAACTTGATTTTAACAGTAACTAAAGATAACTGCTGTATGGAAACTAAGGTGACATTGATTTCAAGTTTTATTTGTCACATATAAAGTGTATGCATTGGTTGGTTCTGTATGATCCTCCTAAGATTGTGCGTCAAACAGAAAAAAAAGTTTTAAAAAAAAGTTAAAAGAGTAAGAACCAAACAGGGCACATGATTAGTCTTCCCTTCACCACAGAGGACCAATGATAATACCGTTTTACACAATCGCAGGAGGAAGATTGAGGTCATTTAAAAATCATATCATATTTTATAAAAACGTTATGCAAACTGGTTTGATTTGAAACCGATAGGCCATTAATTTTACATGGTCATGTTGTCTTCACTTATGTTCAATGACAATAAAAGGTATGTTTTGCAATACAAAGTAATAGCAGGAGCTGACCATGGCTCAAGACGAGCCCAACCTCCAGAACAAACAGTAGCCGTGTTTGTGCTGTCGGAGAACAATGCGTCTCTTGGTTTTCAAGGATCGTACCACAACTGAGGCTCTGAGGCATGACATACTTACACTAGCTGTACAAAGTTGTACTCACTCTAGCTGTACAAAATCTTACTCACTCTAGCTGTACAAAATCTTACTCACTCTAGCTGTACAAAGTTGTACTCACTCTAGCTGTACAAAATCTTACTCACTCTAGCTGTACAAAGTTGTAGTTCAAGTTCGTTTATTATTTGTCACAACAAAATACAGAATACTTTATGATGAAATGCTTGTTTCTGTATGAGCCCCTGAGAGTGTGCTACATACAGTAAAAAGAAAGTAAGTAAAAAAAAAAAAAAAAATTAAGAAGTAAGTAAAAAGTAAGTGAAGTCAATATACATATACAATATACAATACAGAGTAAAATGAGTAACAGTGAGGTACAATGCAGAGGTACAAAACTTAGGGTAGGGTGCAAATGAGGTATGAATGTAGTGCAAATCTCTTTAATAATAGATAAATATAAAGTGTGTTAAAGTGTCTAAAGTGAATAAAGTGAGTGTTAAGGTGAGTGTTTGTTTAAAGTGAGTGTGTACATGTGGATGTGTGTGCAGTGTGTGTAGATGATGGGTTGTTACATAGTGTCATTGTCATTGAGCATCCTAATGGCCTGGGGATAGAAGCTCCTTCTGAGTCTCTCTGCATGGCCATGAGACTCCGGTAGCGTTTGACTGACCGCAGCAGTTCAAAGAGGTAGTTGTTTGGGTGACTAGAGTCTTTGATTATTCTCTTAGCCTTGGCCCTGCAGCGCTTGTTATAAATGTCCTGGAGAGTGGGAAGCCCACATCCAATTGTGCGCTCGGTTGAATGGGCCACTCTCTGTAGTCTGCTGCGGTCTTGTGCGGTGCTATTCCCAAACCAGGAGGTAATGTTACCAGTCAAGATGCTCTCTATTGTGCACAAGTAGAAGTTCTTGAGGATCTTCTGACTCACTTTGAACTTCCCTAGGCGCCTAAGGAAGTAGAGGCGTTGCCGTGCCTTCTTCACTACACTGTCAATGTGTGTGGTCCATGTCAAGTCCTCGGATATGTGGACTCCGAGGTACCGTACTTAAAACTGCTCACTCTCTCGACCGGTGCCCGGTCGATGCTATGGGGGCTGTAGTCCCTGGCCCCGACCTCCTAAAGTCCACAATCATCTCTTTAGTTTTGGTGTCGGGCTGTTCTCCCGACACCATCGCGCCAGGTGCTCAACAAAGTTGTACCGACTCCCACACTATTTATAGGCAGGTTAGACTTTATTTTGGCAATGGGAGTGGGTTTCTTCATTGAGCGCATATCCTTATCATTAGAGATTACTAAGTATCTTGTGTTTTATTATGAATAAATGGTAGTGAGGCAAGTTGTACTTACTCTAGCTTGGATGAGGGTTTTGAGAAAAACTCCTTGTATAGCTGGTGTTCATCCTGGCAAACATGAACCATGAAGGCACACCCGCTACGGACCTGTTGGAAGACAATCAACAGCTGAAGCAGCACAAATATACCATGCAGCAGAGTGGAAAGCCTTAAAACAGCAGTTGAACCGTGCGACACAATCTCTCTAATGAAACCAATACTAATGAAATAGTTTTGCAGCCGTATGAAGGTAAACCACTGCAGGATCATGTTGGTTCCCGGCTGTATATGTACCGCCAAGCTTAGCTTGCTTCATATCACAGCTGTATATGTACCACCAAGCTTAGCTTGCTTCATATCACAGCTGTATATGTACCACCAAGCTTTGCTCACTTCGTATCACAGCTGTATATGTACCGCCAATAGGGGTGTAAAGGTACACGTATCCGTACCGAACCGTTTCAGTGTGTACCGTACCGTACCAAACGGCTGTGTACCAAACAAATACAACAGTATGTTAACCACTAACGACCGCCCACTGGGGGCTGTTTTTTTCACAATTTAATATAATTTTTTTTTTTTTTTTTTTTACACAAGTCGATTAATAATTTCAATATAGAATATAGACAGCCCTACAAGTACAATTAGTTACTGCACACTACATCACCCCTGAGTGGCACATGGAAAGCCAAACTTTCCCCCACTGTACCGGAAATCCGTACCGAACCTTGACTTCAAAACCGAGGTGGTTTTTGTGAACCGTTACCCCTAACCGCCAAGCTTCATATCACAGCTGTATATGTGCCGCCACGCTTTGCTCACTTTACTTCATATCACAGCTGTATATGTACCACTATGCTTTGCTCACTTCATATCACAGCTGTATATGTGCCGCCACGCTTTGCTCACTTCATATCACAGCTGTATATGTACCACTACGCTTTGCTCACTTCATATCACAGCTGTATATGTACCGCCAAGCTTTGCTCACTTCATATCACAGCTGTATATGTACCGCTACGCTTTGCTCACTTCATATCACAGCTGTATATGTACCACTACGCTTTGCTCACTTCATATCACAGCTGTATATGTACCACTACGCTTTGCTCACTTCATATCACAGCTGTATATGTACCGCCAAGCTTTGCTCACTTCATATCACAGCTGTATATGTACCACTACGCTTTGCTCACTTCATATCACAGCTGTATATGTACCACTACGCTTTGCTCACTTCATATCACAGCTGTATATGTACCGCCAAGCTTTGCTCACTTCATATCACAGCTGTATATGTACCACTACGCTTTGCTCACTTCATATCACAGCTGTATATGTACCGCCAAGCTTTGCTCACTTCATATCACAGCTGTATATGTACCACTACGCTTTGCTCACTTCATATCACAGCTGTATATGTACCGCCAAGCTTTGCTCACTTCATATCACAGCTGTATATGTACCACTATGCTTTGCTCACTTCATATCACAGCTGTACATGTACCGCCAAGCTTTGCTCACTTCATATCACAGCCGGGCAAATGAACAGACTGAAATTTATTTTTCGGTTGAACGGGCGGTGGGTCACTTATTTGACAAACGCTTACCCCAAAGTTGTTGAAATGGTCCAACTTCTCAAAATGTCACTGTCTGTTTACTGGGAGTGGAAATCTTGATTAGAACTTAAAATGTGTTATATTCTCTCCAAGTCGCATCCAATTTATGATGGCAGCAGCGCCCAGTAAACAGACAGTCTCCAATTGAACCATTTCACCAACTTCGGCACAAGTGTTTGACAGATAAGAGGGCCGGACCATATGACTAGGTAATATAAAATGCTTCCGATGGGGCGCTCTAGTAGCGCTGTGTCGCGACACGGCCGACCCGAGTTCGACTCCCGGACCTGGCGTCCTTTGCCGTATGTCTTCCCCTGCTCTGTCTCCCATTTCCTCCTCTCCCTCTCTCTCTACCGGACTGCCGGGTAGGCTTGGGCGGTATGACGGTATTACGGTATACCAGGGTATTTAGAAATCCCGACGGTATTGAAAATCAATACCGTCAAAATCACAGATGCGTTTCAGTATAATTACACTGAAACGGAGTTTTGACAGTGGTTGGTTGTAGTGCACACACGCGCCAGCAGAGGGCGAGACCAGTCCTCACTAGTGGAGTGAGCACACGCAGAGCTGGTTGTCTACACACAGGAGGAGGGGAAAACCCGCTTTACGGTAATGTTGCGACAGTGCTGTGAAAATACCGTAAAGCGTTGTGGTAACGAGAGTTGATGTGTGTTGTTGTGCACTGGTGGAGCAAGCAAATAAACGGTAAAACGTTACATCGCAGTCCGGTGCGTTTTTGAATACACAATACTAACGTTACTAGTACTAGGGTGCTGCGGGCTTATGGTTACCATTCTGAGAGCTAACGATAGTAGTAGTAGGATGCTGCAGGCTTCTGGCTACCATTCTGAGAGCTAACAATAGTAGTAGTAGGATGCTGCGGGCTTCTGGCTACCATTCTGAGAGCTAACGATAGTAGTAGTAGGATGCTGCAGGCTTCTGGCTACCATTCTGAGAGCTAATGATAGTAGTAGTAGGATGCTGCGGGCTTCTGGCTACCTTCTGAGAGCTAACGATAGTAGCACCATGATTTGTTTACTTGGTAACACGGGTTGCCCCCCCCCCCGCTGATGAAAATGAAAGTCATACAGTCATATACCGTATACCGGGGTATTAGGTCATCAAGGTATTATCAAAATTATACCGCCCAAGCCTACTGCCCGGTAGTACAAACCAATAGATAGAAATCAGTATGGAGGTGGCGTCTGTGTGTGTATACACAAGGATACCAAATACATCAACCGTACTGACCTTAACCATGATGAAATTGAAACTGTTTGGATTGAAATCTTATTAGACAGGGCAAAACCAGTACTAGTAGGCACAATCTATAGACCACCAGAATAGAGTGGTTTTTATGACACACTTGATGGGTGTTTAGCTGGGGTGGAGGGGGTAGAAAAAATTCTTATTGGGGACTGGAACACGGATATGCTGCGTAAAGCAGCACCCGTCTTCAAGGCCTTCAGTAGATTTTCTGATCTGCACGGTTTCAGCCAGCTAATCACCCAACCCACAAGGGTATGTGATTCGACACAAACCACCATTGACCTCATTTTGACCTCTGACAAGTCAATGATCTCCAATAAAGGGGTGATAGCATGCGGGTTAAGTGATCATTATATGATTTTCTGTACCCGCAAAAAGCTAAAACAGAAGGCCGGCTGTCACAAAACAGTCACATCTAGAGACCTCAAAACTTACTCTAGAGAGGCCTTTAACCTAGAACTGGGGAGCTTGGACTGGTCAGATGAACTCAGTGGTACACAGGTTGAATAAACATGGCTTGGATTCAAAACCAAATTCACAGAAATACTCAACAACATGGCACCCATAAGAACCACCAGTGTTAAAAATCACGCTGAGCCATGGATGCACACTGAAATACTGGCCGCTATGAAAACCAGAGACAAAAATGCTCTGAACTTCATAAAAGTCAGACAAAGCTTTCCAAAAGCTCAAACAGTGAACTCCAAGCCCACGTGGTTGAACTAAAAATTCAAAGAAACAGACTAAGAAATGACGTAAACACCATGATCAGAACCGCAAAAAGAAATTTCATCAACGACAAAACTGAGGAAAACAAAAACAAACCCTGCGAACTTTGGAAATTACTCAATAATCAACTAGGCTGCAGTAAAAAACTTAAAACCAGATTCTCAAACATAAACATAAAGACGGACAACACGCTCATCACAGACAAGCTGGATGTAGCCAATTACTTAAACATCTTCTTCACAAACATAGCCACAACACTGGTAAACAAACTACCCTCCGACTCAGGGCATTATGGGGTAGAACACATAGTAGCATACTACAAAAACCTAGGGGTCCACAAAGACGACTTCAAACTTGAAATGGTAACAACCGATGAGGTACTCAAAAAATTGAGCGCCCTCCAGCCTAACAAGGCCACTGGCCATGACAACATCCCCTCCAAATTCCTCAGAGACGCAGCAGCCGCCATCACCCCAGTCATCACACACATAATAAACCTCTCTATAAAACAGGGGCACGTCCCCAAGGACTTCAAAATTGCGAGAGTGACCCCTCTGCACAAAAAGGGCAGCAAATTAGACCCAGGCAACTACCGCCCTGTTTCTATTCTTACCTCCATCTCGAAAGTCATGGAGAAAATAGTCTACGAACAGGTCGAAAAGTACCTGGCGGAAAAAAATCTAATCTACGAATTCCAATCTGGCTTCAGAACGTCCCACTCCACTGACACATGCCTCCTCTATTTGAACGACCACATCAAACAAGAGGTGGACGCGGGCAAATACTGCGGCATGGTCATGCTGGACCTACAAAAGGCCTTCGACACTGTCAATCACTCCATTCTAATGGACAAGCTAAAAGCAATTGGTTTTGATAGCTTATCAGTGAGCTGGATGCAATCCTACCTGGAGGGGAGAGAACAGATGGTAGAGGTAAACGGTACTCTATCCCCCCCCCTCACAGTGAGCTGTGGTGTTCCACAAGGAAGCATACTAGGACCGCTACTCTTCCTAATTTATGCAAATGACATGTCGTCAGCCTGTGACTGCAACTTGTTCCTGTTTGCGGACGACTCAGCCCTGCTGGTCTCTGACAAGAACAAGTTGCAGGTTGAAAAAACCCTCAGCTCGGAACTAGGCAAAATCTGCATATGGCTCGCTGATAACAAACTATCATTACACATGGGCAAAACAGAGTCCATTCTCTTCGGTTCAAATAACAAACTCAGCAAGACCGACGGCTTCTCAGTTACAGTGGGTGACAATATTGTCACAAGGAAAGACGAAATTACCTACCTGGGTTCCATCCTAGAGGCAAATATTTCCTGTGACAAAATGGCATCCAATGTAATAAAAAAAAGTCAACCAACAAACTAGATTCTTGTACCGGATCTCCTCTCTGGTAAACAAGAATACCCTGAAGACTCTGGCAGGAGCACTCATTCAAGGGTACTATGACTATGCATGCACCTCATGGTACCAAAGCACCTCAAAGGCGCTTAAAACAAAATTACAAACATCACAAAACAAACTGGTCAGACTACTACTTGACCTGAACCCCAGAACCCACCTCACCCCTGCCCACTTTGACAACCTAGGATGGCTTAGAGTAGACGACAGAGTACAGCAACTTGCAATGGGCCTGGTCTACAAGATACACTATACGACCGGGGTGCCCATGTACATGTCAAAATACTTCCCAAAGGTCAGTGAATACCACAACCACTACACCAGAGGAAGCTCAACAAATCATGTTAAACCCAGATTCGGCTCAAACAAGGGACTAAACACGTTTCGCAATTATGCCACAACAATGTGGAACGCCCTACCCAAAGCTGTAAAGGAATGTGAATCCCTGCCCACATTCAAAACCGCTCTTAAAGAGCACCTACGGGAGGCTGCAATTCGAAACTGGCCACCATAAATGCCCAAAACCCCCACCACCTCCTAATAGACAGTCTCCTCCCCACCGCATGTATATATTCCCTCCCCGCCGTATGTATATTTCTCTCCCACCCACCCACCCCCTCCTAATGTACAGTCCCCTCCCCATCATATGTATATACTCTGTCAGGATCTAGGGGTAACAGTACTGTATATTTGAATACCGTTTATGTCACAAATGTATCAGTACTAAATACCTATATGTCCCTATGCCATAAATGTCATGTATGTTGTGTATGTCATAAATGTCTATATGAATTGAAAATGGGGGACCCTGATGGAAACAAGACAAACGTCTTTCTCAGGTCTGCATCCCCTTAACAATTGTATGTATTGAGCCGTACTGTATTGTACCCATTCTGCAATCTGTTAAATAAAGTTTTCATTCATTCATTCATTCATACAAATCTACAAAACCATATTTAAAAAAATTATAATAATAAAACGCTTCCGAGCAAGTCAAATCAAATTCCAAGACATCGCCTGGGAGATGTAAAGTTAACTTCGTCTATGTTCATTTGTCCGGCTGTGATATGAATTGAGCAAAGCATAGTGGTACATATTGAGCTGGGATCCATCAATGTGGGGCCATTATGTTCACTTTGGCTGTGATTCAGAATAAAATTAAGTCAACAACGGCGTAGTGAGGATTTTTCAAGCCAAAACTTGTCTCCTTGGCATTCAGACATCAGAGAATCAACCGATTCTCTGTCAATCGCATGCAAGGAGGGATGGGGGTATCCCCAGAATAGAGGAGGGATGGGGTATCCCCAGAACAGAGGAGGGATGGGGTATCCCCAGAACAGAGGAGGGATGGGGTATCCCCAAAACAGAGGAGGGATGGGGTATCCCCAGAACAGAGGAGGGATGGGGGTATCCCCAGAAGAGAGGTGTGAAACTTAAAAAGGGAAAATCCACCCAAAAACAGAACATACAATGTGCTATTGCAGTGAACGTGGGACAGTTCAGTCAGTATCTATAAACATACTAGACAACAGTCTCCTGAGTTAGAAATCAGAGCATCAAGACTTTATGATGTCATGAGATGGTGCTTTTGGGAATTGGTCGACTGACAATTTATATATTTTTTTGTACTTTATTTTACATTACATTACATTTTCAATGACGCAGAGGGTACACGATGGCATCATGAATTACAAAACATTCAATCGTTTAAAATGAACAGTAAAGGCAAAACCACTTAAAGCGGTCATACAACCAAGAACATAACATGTACCAGTATAGTACAAATAAATAGGAAAATGTAGGTTAAGGAGAGCAATGGTCGGCTGTTGATTAAAAAAAAAGTAAAGTGCCCAAGTGAGAGAAGAGTACAAAATATTAGGTCAATTTGCAAGAGATTCCATGATAGTGACCGACTTTGTGGTCAAAGTAGAAATGTTGTTTGAGCCATTACATTCACATGAGTTGTATTTTAAATATAGGGTTTACTGATCAGTAAGATCACCATGGGTAGGAGTTGCTCCAATCTTCATGGTGCAGCTCCGGGATTTGTCTCTTGATGACACCGTCACTAGAGTCTTTCTCTCTAGTGCTCACCTTAAGGATATACAGTATCCAGATAAACTGAGCTATACAGTATTTTAGAAATAACATGTGAATGTATTTTAGGATGGATTTTCCCTTTACCGCTGCACCATGTATTATTTTATTTTTTTGTAAAGTTTTTTGTAAAGTCAAAATAAGGTATGAAATGATCTTCAGCTTTGAATATATTGGATTGCTGGAACACAGAATATAGAAAGTGTCTGATTGGCTGTTGTGTCCCTCCCTACCCTGCCATCAACTGTACCATACAAAGAAGCATCATCTAAGCACAATGTTGGTTCATGTAAAAAATTAAAACCGATCTGATATTAAGCCAAAGACCAGACAGGTAATACAGAGTTTTACCACTAGGTGTCGCTTGTGACTCAGCCGCTCCTAAGTTTCTTTTTCCTTTTCTTTCAGACACTCTCGAGTGAGACAATGAATGTAATGGCACTACAATCAGAACAACTGAGTTAACTTCTTAAATCAGCTTTGATTACTATATTTAATCTCTCTGGTCATAATGGCCTGTGAAAATAATTCCCTCTTGTTTCTTATTTGGTTACCAAGTAATGTACGTCCACTAAAATTGCTTGTCTTTTCCACTGAAACAGAAGTCTCTCTGAAATCCCTTGAGGTGTGTGTGAGAGTGTGAGTGTGAGTGTGAGTGTGTGTGTGTGTGTGTGTGTGTGTGTGTGTGTGTGTGTGTGTGTGTGTGTGTGTGTGTGTGTGTGTGTGTGTGTGTGTGTGTAAGCTGGAGCATGGGAGAGTTGGAGAAAGATTCTATGGAGTAACGTTACCGCGACAAGATTGTTGCATTGGTATACAGTTACCATAGCCTTATCTAGAAAGATAAAAACAATGGTTTGTGTTCATGGGTTTCTACATTGTGCCAACAACATGTCGCCCACTTCACGTAGCGTTCATAGACTATTGACACGTACAGACACAAGTTGTGGCTAGCTTGTGCTACATGGACCAAAACACTTTTTAGATAGACAGATAGAGTGGAGGTAATGTAACGTTAATGATTACGAATGGTAACTGTGACTGTTTTGACTGACTGCCCTCGGGAAGCAACAGTTGTGATTGGAGGATCAAGTGGAGAGCGCAGGGTTTGAGATAAGTCAATTGTACGTGGTTGAGTCTACATCAGGGGTCAGCAACCTTTTTGACATGGAGTGCCTGTTTGAAATATAGTTGTAACTAGTGTGCCTCAACAATATTCCATGCATCGTAAAAAAAAAATCTCTTAATCAGGTCTTTTTAATGATAATTTTTACATTATTACATCATTATTGTTATTGTTATTATTAACAATATTATTATGATGGTTGTATCAACCCTAAATCTGAGTTGGGGGGGGGGGGGGGGGGGGGATGCAATGCAGACAAACAGCTGCATACAGTGCGACCATTTCACTCACATTTGCCCATTCATTTTTGGACACATCACACACCATCGGTGCGTACTGTGCATTAAGGTTTTCAGTTTTCAATCCATAATAAGTTAACAGAAAAATAAGTACACAACCACATTATTTCAACCTAATAAAACTATGTTTATTGTCATTGTTTTAAGAACACAAGTTGACTTGGTAATACTCACATTTTGAGAAAAAAATGGCTCATGTGCAATGTTCAATGAAATAGAAAAATAAATAATAAAATTTGTTGATTAATCCCACTGTTCACAATGGTGACCGTAATAATGTTTTTGTTATAAGGCTCTGCAAATGTTACTGAATGATGTAGCAATGTATTTCCAGCTAAATTGAAATAATAAACAAATAAAGGGTCTCAATTAAATATGTGGTAGTAAAAATAACCTGTGGGAGGATTTCAACAAGATAAATGCGACAACAGTGCAACATATTTCACTATAATATTTCAAAGCAAAAAAAAAGATATTATAATTTTTTTTTATGCTGCCCCCTGTGCCTATGAAAATGCCCCTGCGTGCCTATGCAGGCACGTGTGCCTAGGGTTGCCTACCCCTGGTCTACATGGTCCTTATTCCAAATGATTGAAAAGGTCATACAGAGTTCACCTTTAAAGAGCAACTAAACACGACAAGATAAACCCATTGAGAGACTACCCTCTAATGATGCATGCTATTGGTATCCTGGTGCCAGGTGACAGACATAGGTACTTGTTAATTACATACTGATGAAATCACCTGGCAAGGTCAGCCAATAGAACTTTTAGGAGGCAGTCTCGCAATGGATTCATTTGTGATGTTTTGTTGCTCTTTAAAAGATGAACTCCGTAAAATAAAAATGTTTTTACCAGTGCACAGTGGTCCTTGCTGTTCTGGCTGCTGAGATCGGTGATGGTGGAGGCGATGCTGGGACTGAGGAGCTGTTCCCTCTGGTCCAGGTAACACAGGTGGATCTCATCCAGGAGGTGACTGTACCTGGCCACGTCAGAGCAGGGAGGGACGGGTTAATGCTGCACTACATCATTTTGAGACATTTGATTTGAACCTCTGAAAAGTAGTGTGCGATACATCTCAAGTACTGAATAAATAAATAAATTAATACATAAGAAAACTGGATCCTCGGAAACACCGTTACCACTATGTTTACAATAGGAAGAAGCATCTGAAATACTATAAGGCGGGCTACGTTTCACAGACTGAAATACTATATGTGAGGCTACGTTTCACAGACTGAAATACTATATGTGAGGCTACGTTTCACAGACTGAAATACTATATGTGAGGCTACGTTTTACAGACTGAAATACTATATGTGAGGCTACGTTTCACAGACTGAAATACTATATGTGAGGCTACGTTTCACAGACTGAAATACTATATGTGAGGCTACGTTTCACAGACTGAAATACTATAAGTGAGGCTAAGTTTTATAGACTGACATACTATAAGTCAGGCTAAGTTTTACAGACTGAAATAATATAAGTCAGGCTAAGTTTTACAGACTGAAATAATATAAGTGAGGCTAAGTTTTATAGACTGACATACTATAAGTCAGGCTAAGTTTTACAAACTGAAATAATATAAGTCAGGCTAAGTTTCACAGACTGAAATACTATATGTGAGGCTACTGTGGTGCTGTTGCTCTACTGGTAATAGACTTTTACACTTACTCTGGTATCCTATCCGCCCGATCTTCTATCTGTTCAATCAGTGACTGGAAGAAAAACAACGCATCAATTTAAAAACAACTGAAATCTCCATTCGGTAGAAAGGTGTGTGCTGTGGACGACCAGAAGCTCTAGAGCAGGGGTCAGCAACCTTTTTGACATGGAGTGCCTGTTTGAAATATAGTTGTAACTAGTGTGCCTCAACAATATTCCATGCATCGTAATAATTTTTTCTCATAATCAGGTATTTTTAATGATAATTTTTACATTAACACTTTAATCGCTGTTGACGCTGAAACACGTCTTTCCCCGCCATGCTCATTCTGCCGAAGACGCTGGACAGCATCTTTGATATCAATATTTCAAAAACTATGTGGTAGTAAAAAGAACCTGTGGGAGGATTTCAACAAGATAAATGCGACAACAGTGCAAAATATTTCACTATAATATTTCAAAGCAAAAAAAATATATATATATTTAAAAAAAAAAAAAAAAAATTAATACTGCCCCCTGTGCCTATGAAAATGCCCCTGCGTGCCTATGCAGGCACGCATGCCTAGGGTTGCCTACCCCTGCTCTAGAGGGTAAAAAGTTAAACACAATGTTGTACCCACTCTGACTTTGGGTGCAGCCGCTCTGAACTTGACATAGTACAGTGTGAAGGCGTTGTCCGCGTTGGTCAAGCCCAACGGATCCTGAAAGACAGCAGGGGAACACAGTGTGCCTCAGTGCCAATGCTATCGACTGTGTACAGTAATGATCAGATTATCCAAAAGGCGACGTGGTTCTTCCTTACCCTTTTTGTTAACTGGCTGGTGAGATTCTGCAAAGTGTGGGTGATGTGGCCCTTCATGAAGTGCATGGCTTTGGAAAGACATCGTTTAAACTTGGCCAGGTAGACAGGGTAGTCCTTGAAGTTGGGCTGCAATCAATAGTGGGGGGAAAAAAAGGGTGAGAAACTTTACATACAGAGGAATATGGCTATTGCTAGAACTGGATAATTTGATTTGATTTTATCTTTATTTATCTCGAACAACAATAAACACACAAACTTGAAATAACAAAAGATAACAAAAACTAAAAAAAAAAAAAAAAAAAAATACAAATAAAATAAAATATATCTTCCTAGACATGGAAGCAATTGTCAACATAGCTCAAGACAAATGGTTTTGTTCGAGAAGGGGCAGAAATAAGCTAAGCTTATCTGGTCCTGCCCCTTCCTTACAATATCATATTAATATGTAATAAGTTATCCATCAATATCAAAAATAATATACCTATCCACTACAGCAAAAGATGAATAAATATTTACAAAAATACTAGTTCACATTATTTTCAAGCTCCTCTAATTTATACATGTCCAAGAATTCCTGTTTATATCTGCATTTAAACATTTCAATAGTACTTGTTTTTAAACTAGACCAGACCAACTAGACCAAACTAGACCGTTTCGCAATTATGCCACAATAATGTGGAATGCCCTACCCTACCCACAGCCATAAAGGAACGTGAATCCCACCTATGGGTGGCTGCAATTAGAAACTGGCCCCTGTAAATGTCAAAACCCCAGTGGTCACTCTTATAGCTGGGATGAGGTGTACACATAACAAGTAGTACAATTATATTGTTTGTGGACAGCAACTCGATTCCTATAAGAATCATTTATCTTGTCAAAATATAATGAAATGGATAGGTCTGATATTTGGAACCGCAGCCCTATTTCCTATTTACCAATGATGATGTTGATATTGGTAAGAGTCCTTTCTCAGAACAATCCATGCTGCTCCTCTTACTAGCTCTGGATAGTTAGCCACAAAGCAATGCAAAGTCAATGGGGATTGAGCTCCTGTCTGTACAAGCTGACTGAAGTTCACTGAAATCTACTTTGTGTCAAGTTCTTTAATAGTTGTCATACAGAAGTACAGAATACTTTCATACAAAATGCTTCTTACTGTTACGCTCCAGAGACTGTGCTAGACAAGATAGTATCAAATAACATAATAACATAATATAGTGTCCACTGCGGACTAAAGATATTGTACAGATATTGACTTTGCATAGGTTTTTGGCCATTGGCAAGTAGGAGTAGTGCTAGGGTTCCAAAACTCTGAACTATCCCTTTAATATTTTGTCTACTTACATGTGACGAAACATACTCGATACAGTCATCCAACTTCGACAGCATGGGGATAAAGCCTTCACTATTTACTGACAACGTGGGTGAATTCAATTTCTGTAACAGAAAACATACATATATTTTAACTCCCAATATAATAACATTAACGTGAATGTATTGTAGTTGAAAATACTATTTTCCAAAGCATTTCAAACATTCAAATTCAAAGCCTCTGCCTAAACACATATAAAGGCAGATACATCCCTTGCATGGATAGATGGTATTGTATATATACTTTCCTTAAAGGGGCACTTCACCAGAAAACTACAGATTAAATTTGCACATATCCTAAAGCTCTGAAGTCTGAACAGTTTTGCAGACATTCAGTTCGTTTGACAGTTATTGAGAGTTAATGAGAATATGTAATCAAGTGATGTCATCAGAGGACACTGAATCATTGTCAATGTGTTTCCTCTATAAGCACCTGGCAGCGAAGGTACGCTGCTGCAGAAATAAGACTGCCACCGCTGAATCTTAACTAATTTTGTAAAACAAAACAATTCACTTTAGTCCTACATAACCAAGTACACCTTCAAACAGTGTTCAATTGTCCTCCAACAAAATCATCTGCAAACAAAATCACTTGACAATCAGTCTATCAATCAAGTTGATGCAATCATTAACCTCTTAAGCCCTAGCCATATTTTCAGAAAATTCACCTAAAAAAGTAAATGGAAGATTGCGCCACTTCTACAAGGTCCATTTGCATGTTATTGGTATCTAGGGGTATATGGATCTCAGGTAATGTATTCCCAGTGTCAGAAATATTGTGTCTCTTACTAGGCTTGAGTAAATTGTAATGAACCAAAGGAGAATATAAATGACGACATTTCTCCATCTTTGACAGTGAATAAACGCTTCAAGGCCCCCGACCTAGCATACCGTGCGGCAAAGGGAACCGCTCCCGCCTACCTCCGGTCAATGGTCTCCAACTACACACCCTCAAGACCCCTATGCTCTGCATCTTCTGGCCGCCTCAGACCTACTCCTATCCGAGCTCCGGGAGGGTCATCAAGGAGAAGCCGCCTATTCTCAGTCCTTGCCCCACAATGGTGGAATGAACTACCCACCCCAGTTAGAACAGCCGAAACCCGTCCAATCTTTCGCCGCCGACTAAAGACGCACTTCTTCAACCATTACAAAAAAAATAAAAAAATGAATCTAACCCTAACTAACCTTACTGTCATGCACTTGTCCTAATAAACTAACGTACACTGTAGCACTCAACACTTTGATGAACATTGTTACTCAGCTGATAGAGTTGTGCCCTTCCTGATGACTTGTCATACAGAACTTGTAAGTCAGCTAAATTACTAAATGTATATAACACCATACTAACATTGACCAAAAGTGAAAACATGGCACTGAGCTCATTCATCACCTTCTTGAGATCAAGTGAACTAAATTGTGTACAAATTAAGATTTGTTTTAAGAATACAGAATTTTGCCACATGCAATATGAAATATAATTATAGAATATAGAATATCAAGGGCGGCTGATTGGTGCAGTGTGCAAGGCGCTCGCCTCTAACGCAGGAGACGCTGGGTTCGAGTCCAGCTCTCTGCATTGCTACCGGCTGGCCGGTCATTCATACTAACACAATTGGCAAGTGTTAGAGGGTGGGAAAGCCGGTGGGTGGGGATTTGACGTTGTGGACAGCGACTCCTACAGGTCGGTTTGGTGACGCCGGTGCGACGGAAGCAGGAAGTGACGGGGGCAGCGTGAGCCTCCCACGCGTTACTCCTCGCCACTGAGAGTTCGAGCTGCTGCGGTGAAAAGATGCGACAGGCTGCCTCCTCATGTACCGGAGGGGACACGTGATGCAAGGCTTCTGTCCTCACTACAACCGACCTGTGGGAGGCATAGTCTAGCAACATTCAAAACAGGGGAGGGAAGAATTGGATATACGAAAATTGGGATGGGAGAAAAATTGAAAATGGGGAGAAAAAGTGGATCAAAAAAAGAATATAGAATATCAGGCCTATAAATGACCTTATTATGGCCTAGTCATACATGGATCGGCCCAAATCTCTGCTTTCCAATGGCCGAGTTAAATCTGGATTTAGTACCACCAAGCGCCCGGTATAGGGCAGCAAAGACTGTGAATTAAATCTACTGTAAGTACAGTTACTTTACTTACACGTTTTTTTTCTTGGATGTTCACAAAAAGGTAAAGAAACAATATTTGTTGTATTTTATGGCAATAATGTTGAGGTTTGTTCATATGCGAGATAAAAACATGACATTCCCGTCAATATTTGTAAGAAAAAAATGGTTGGCCTTCCTTTGTCTGCGGCTGGTGTGAGCTGGGTAGTGTAGTTTTATGAAATGTAGACGTCCATCAAAAGCCCTGGGTCTCTTTTTTGTTAGGACTACAACGATTTCATGACGGTTTCCTGTCCTCGCGTCTAAATCCTCAGATCTTCCGATTTTTATAAGCTCATATTTCACTAACAACACTTAAAATCATTGCTAAACAAACGTAGTGCTGAAAATATACACTTTGACTGCTGTTTTGATAGGGTTAGGGTTGAAACACAACATCACTTAACACTTTGATTGCCAGCCATTGTGCCCATCCTTATGCCCGTCTGCCAGTGCTGTAACCCTATGGAGATGTTTACCTTCTTTGCAGGGCTATAACTTTTTAAATATTATAGCTAGGGATGCACGATATAGATTTTTTGACACCGATACCGATAACTTTATGCTCCTCAAGCCGATAACCGATATTTATTGTATTATATATATATTTTTTTAAATGTATATATATAAAATAATATTTTTTCTTTTCTTTTTTAGTATTTATAAGCTCCAACGTCATCGGTACTGCTATCGGTACTCGAGAAATTATGGAATTTTTTTTTGTTATGTTAATACCGTCTGGAATATAAGTATGTTTTTAAGGTTTTCTGCAGTAATTCCTAAAACGCGAGTTATAGGCCCTGATGCATATGATAGATTATCGATTGGCGTTTCTTTCCTATACACGCTATATTAAAAAATTCAAATGTATATGATCGGTATACATTATGCTTCATCATGCGTGAAGGAAAGGGGGGGAGGTCGTTTATAATTCCTAGATCGTCAGTAACAGCTTTATTTAGTATGGGTTGATATCTTGATCAGATGGATTACCGTGAAATGAATAAACAATCGGGCTGAAAATAACATTATATTCCTCTTACCGTTCACCGATGAGACTGGAGGAAAAATATTCCAATTATTTGACGTCGATCTGCTAGAGCCATTTCCCGTTTGTATGACGCAATAAACGCCAAAATCATATTGATTATTGCGTTTCGAAAGCGATCCCATGCACTCGAGTGTGTATCTAGACCCATGTTACAAGATATTACTGCCGGAGGAATTTCCTTGATGCACCAAGCGCCACTTCCGGTTTGTAGGGATGCCCCAATCACGTTTTTTGCCACCGATACCGATCACCAATCGTCTTGAGCCACATCGGCCAATACCGATAGCTTTTGGTTTTATATAAAAAAATAAATATTTTTTTAAATATATACTTTTTTTTTATTTTATAAAATATATATATTATATAATTATACTTGTAGTTGTATTATCTGCGAGACATCGCCACCACGTAACAAGTCAAAATGCTCGCTATCTCCACTGTCTGTGTATGCTCTGCTTTGTGTATACTCAAGTAGCCTCCAGCTCCAGCAAGGATTCTCCGGCGCTGCAGCTGGGCCCTATACTCTGCCCTCATGCGATGGAAGCCAGGGGCTCGAATACGCATCGAATCAATGTTATAAGACATTGATATCAGGAGCTATCTACTGCTAGCCGGCTAGATAACGTTAAGACAACACCTCAGTGAACTATTTAGTTTAATGGGACATTTCGTTTTGAACAGTGAGCTAACGTGCGCTAACGGAGGTATCAACATGCACTACTAGACTATTGCTGGAGTATTTGTTGATATCAGGAGCTATCAGTAGCTAGCCGGCTAGATACCGTTAGACAATGCCTCATGTATTAAACTAAAAGTGAATAGTTGACTGGGTCATTCTGTTTAAACAGTAACGATAGCTAGGTAGCTAACGTTAGCTCACGGTCCCATGAACTATAGACTAGAGCAGAGGAGCCTCCTCTGTGTTTACACGGGTGCGGGAGGGGCAGGAGGAGAAGCGGCAGTTTGCAGCTCTGTGTGTCTGAGAGCGAGTGAGATCTCCGCTAAGAATTGGATCATGTTTTTCGATCGGTTTTCACGATCGGCGAAAATAAAGCATTATCGGAATTCACAGATCTCATATTATACTGAATATCGGCCGATACCGATCACTGGCCGATCGATCGGGGCATCCCTACCGGTTTGGCTTGGAGTGTAACTCGCCCGATCATCCACAATGCGGCGGTATTGAGGCGTTGCAATATCAGACAGGGTCCAGCTGCAGTTCCGGAGGGAGGCTGGATGAATTATGAATGCCATGGCGAAAAAATTAAATATTGATCCCAAAAACTCGTTTCTGGCGCACAACGCATGGCGGGCAATAATGAGTATACTCGTTTTTGGCATCCAATGTGTTAATATTCAAGATTCAAGATTGTTTATGGTCATGTGCACAGTTAAACAGACAGTTTGCCATACAATGAAAATCTTACTTTGCTAGTCCGCCCTTCACACAAAATCACACAATACTTAACTAAAACATATTTAAATACAAGCAAGTGCTAGAAAATACGGACTGTATTGATCTATTTGTGACGTGAAATAAATCTCGGCCCGGTACCAATCAGGTTTACGAGATTAAATAACTTGAAAAAGATTTGGATGGTTAGTATTTTCCATGACAACCTTTTCTTTCCAAAATATTATCATTACGTTCTTAACACATTGTGCGCCATAAACGGCGTAAGTCGTTATTGCCCACCATGCATTGAACGCCAACAACGACGTACATTGTTTTTGGGATCAATATTTAATTTTTTCGCCATGGCATTCATAATTCATCCAGCCTCCCCCCGGACTGCAGCGGCACCCTGTCTGAGATTGCAACGCCTCAATAACGCCGCCTGGTGGATGGTCGGGCGAGTTACACTCACGCCAAACCGGAAGTGGCGATCGGTGCATCGAGGAAATTCCTCCGCCAGAGATATCTTGTAGCGTGGATCAATATACACACTTGAGTGCATTTGGATCGCTTTCGAAACGCAATAATCGATATGATTTCGGCGTTTATTGCGCCATACAAACCGGAAATGGATCTAGGAGATCGACGTCAAATAATTGGGATATTTTTCCTCCAGTCTCATCGGCAAACGGTAAGAGGACACTAACGTTATTTTTAGCCCGATTGTCCATTTCTTTGTTTGCAATCAGTCTGATCAATATATCAACCCATACTAAATAAATCCGTTACCGACGATCAAGGAATTATAAACGACCCCCCCCCCCCCCCCCCCTTTCCTTCACGCATGATGAAGCATAATGTATACCGATCATATACATTTGAATTTTTTATATAGCGTGTATAGGAAAGAAACGCCAATCGATAATCTATTATGCGTCAGGGCCTATAACTAGCGTTTTTGGAATTACAGCAGGAAAGCTTAAAAACATACTTATATTCTCGACGGTATTAACACAACAATGTATGAATGAAAAAATATAACGTTCCCACATCCGGAACGATAAATAATCGATGTTGAATGGGCCATAGTAATGCAGATATAGCTATAATATTTAAAAAGTTATAGCCCTGCAAAGAAGGTAAACATCTCCATAGACTTACAGCTAGGGATGGGAATTGATAAGATTTTATCGATACGATTCCCTTATCGATTCTGCTTATCGATTTGATTATTTATCGATTCCCTTATCACTTCCTGCTTTATAATTTCAATAAATAAATTGGAAATGCAACAGAACTAATCAGCAGATCGGCCAAGAGGGAGGGGCGCGCCAAACAGGAAGTGCTCATCCATATGTGCTCCGGGCACTCGCGATCGGTAGCCGGACTCCATCTCAACACACTGGATGATCAATCGCTCGCCCTAACTCAATAAACAACGTTATTTGGACGTATATAGTATTATACAACCTGGAAATGGTTCATCAGGATCAACATCCCATAATCGAAAACGGTCTACTCCACGCTGATCGTCCAACGGCGCGAGGAACATATGGTAAGATTCAGCGTTATTTTCTAACGTATTCCATATAAACTGCTATGATGAACATATGACCCACTCTGGATGAATCATCTAACGCTGCCCACGGAATTATAAACGATCCCCTGCCCATCCGGTCATCATCAGATCATACGTAGATCATTCTAGAAGTACGTCCAGTTGACATTTTTCATCTCGCACAGATTCCTACCAAACTGTATTTGATCATCAATATAATGCATTTAGGGCTATAAATCACGTTCTGAAGAAAGCTGCAGAAAACGATAAAAACATACTTATACTTTAGACCATATTTTAGTATGAATATGTGAATGAAAAAGTTTAACGTTGCTACACCCTGAACAATACATATAGGACAGGGGTCGGGAACCTATGGCTCGCGAGCCATATATGGCTCTTCTGGTGACAGCATATGGCTCCCAGAAATGTTTGAGTAATTTTTCTTTTTTTTTTCTTTTTTTTAATACTTGTGATATTTCTTAATAATACTGTGTCATTTTAAAGTAAACAGAAATTAGTTTTGAAGATACAGCTAATAGTATCTGTAGCTGAAGATATAGCGAGCAGAGCTGGCGAGGGAACACAAGTGGACAGAAATTAAAAATCTTCAACCTGAAGACCAGCTGATTCTTAAAACTTGGAACGAGCTTCCTGTGACATACCACACAATGCAGCGTGAGTATTGCCGTATTGACCATGTTTGGCTCTACATATGTGGGCAGTCATTCTCGCATATGAGGAACATTAAGACCAACCTACGCTCACGTTTAACTGATGGAAGCCTCAATGCCTGCATGAAGCTCAATCTCACCACGTATGAACCAGATTACAAGGCCATCAGCAAAACCATGCAGCACCAGAAGTCGCATTAAAAGTGAGACATATTTAATTTATTATATGTTAAAAATACTATATGGCTCTCAATGAAATATATTTAGAAATATTTGGCTTTTATGGCTCTCCCAGTCAAAAAGGTTCCTGACCCCTGATATAGGACATTGAATGGGCCATAATAATGGCAATGTAGCAATAGAATTTAAAAAGTTATAGCCCTGGAAAGAAGGGGAACTACTCCATAGACAAATAGAGCTGGCGAGGGATGGTAAATTATGAATTTAACCCATGGCGATTAAAGTGTTAAATAAAAGAATGTATTTGAGATTCGCTTAAAAAATGTTTAAAAAAAAATGTTTATTCTTAAAACTAATTGAATCTATTGAATAACGACCTGTTGAATGTAACTACAGTTCAATATCTTAAACTAATTGAATCTATTGAACCGTAGTTGCATTCAACAGGTCGTTATTCCTCTGACTTCTCCGTCTCTGGTCTTTCAGAACACACACGCGCACACACACACACACACCTCCCTCCCCGGGCCCCTGTCCTGTAAGCTATGGGCTCGTGTTGCTACACGGACATGTTTGTATGTTCCACGGTACCTAGTACCTACTAGTAAACAGTCAACCCTCTGTCTCTTATTATATGTGAACTAAAGAGTACAAGGTTTACACAACAGCCCCCACCCCTTTTTTTTATTTTTTTTGTACCTGTACTACCTGCTGTCAGCTGTTATCTCTCTCTGTGTGTCTGTATGAGCCTGATTAGACAGCGTCAGCTAGCGCCAGCTCCGTGGCTGTTGCCACCGCATTCGAGTACCGTAATTTTCGGACTATAAGGCGCACCCGTCCTGAATATAAGCCGCAGCAGCTAAATTGAATAATGTGTACATATATAAGCCGCACTGGACTATAAGCTGCAGGTGTTTTAATGTTTAATTACCATATGTAAGGTTTCGTGCATAGAGGGGATTGTCGGGAAAGACATGGCTGTTTGAGGAAGCTCCCATTTATTAACATTTCAACAAACAAGTTGCATATTTGCATAACGTACGGTATTCAAGTGTTACCATTTAGTGCAATAGTAGCTACAGAACATGTACTGTGCTGTGTAGCTGTAGAAATCCATAGATTAGCCGCACCGTTATATAAGCCGCAGGGTCGAAAAATGGGAAAAAGGGCGCGGCTTATAGTCCAAAAATGACGGTAGTTTTCAATCACTGCACTTAGAAACAGTCTAACAGCGGGAGCATTTCGGGAGCATATGACCAAAACCCAGGCAATTTCGAGCGTAAGGAATCAAATAGTCTGCCATGGCTACATGCTAACGCTTATTGTTTTGAAATGCGCAACTGTCGGAAAAACATGGCATCGATAGAGGAATCGATAGTCACGGAGGCATGCGATTCCAAGAATCTGACAATTAGGAACCGGCTCCCAACTGGAACCGGTTTTCGATTCCCATCCCTACTTACAGCGGTGGCAGACTGGGTAGAATGATGGGTACAATGCCCGGCGCCCAATGTGTTAATAATAATTCCATTATTTTCAGTTTTTTTTTTTCATTGGACTGCTTCCAATAGAAAAGCAATGGACTCCCAACAAAATGTAGAAGACTCAACAAAAATATGTAAATGTAGTCGCTTCCTAAATAATCTAAGACAAAAAGGATGAGGACAGGAGTACCACATACTGTACATACCGTGTTTATGTTTTCCAGCTCATTGAAGTACGAGAGTTTCTGCTGTATGCTTTCTGCCAGGTCCACCAGCTCTGACTGTAAAGGAGAGAACAGGAAGCCATGTTTAAACTGTCCATGAAGTGAATAATCTTGTTACCTAATGTGTCTGGATGTACTGCACTGTGCACCGTACAAATAGAGGCCTTTCACAGAGTGTTTCCAATGCCTATTTCTCCTATTTCTCCATGTTGGAAGAGACAACGGTTGCTAATTTGCAAAACCAACGGTTGCTAAGTATGCGTTGACATACATGAGAAATACATCAACAAAAATTCCAATGTTTTACCTGCTCTATCTACCACCGCACAGAAATGAGGCATTTTCTTTTGAAAATGGTTACCGTGGTTACCGGCAGCCATACTGGAAGAAAGGGAACTCCACAAACATTCTGTGCAAGGCTCCTATATAAACACTGAAAATAAATTGCACTTTCTTTTATTGTGAATACCCCCCCACCCAGCCCCCGGCTTTAAGTACCACCCGACCAGCCCGTTTCATTCATGAACATGTTAACTCAATGGTCACCAACAACGATTGAATACGTGTTAGCCCGTGTACCGTTAGATCCTGGTCAAGGTAAGGACTATATGGTATCAATATTGCGCTGATCCGGGCGGCTAGGTGGTGTAGTGGGCAAGGCGCTCGCCACCAATGCAGGAGACGCTGGGTTCGAATTACAAGATCAGATCGCTAATAACATGCAATTCCACACACATAATTTATCTATTATTCTACACATGTAAAAAATACTATATTTGACAGACATCCCGCAAATTAAAAATCAGATTGAACGAACACAGAAGCAATATAAAGCGGACTGACATTAATTCCCCTGTGGCACGACATTTTAACTAAATGGATCATAAAATTAATGACCTCAAGTGCATAGGTCTAGAGATGGTTTTTCTTAATAGAAGGGGTGGCAACCATGAACAACTGCTTTTGCAACGGGAATGTGTATGGATTCATCGGCTCAAATCTATGTATCCAGTTGGGATGAATGAAGAGTTCAATGTGACTCCATTCCTTTAGCTATCATAAGTTATCTACTGTATAAACAAAAACTAGTACACTGATTAATGAACGGTCTTACAACCTGATACCCCCAATGTACTGTGTTTTTGTTCCATACAGAGTTGTAAATTATATATTATATATTGTATTGACATCGGCTCAAATCGATGTATTCCATCTGGGATGGATGAAGAGTCCAGTTTGGCTCCATTCCTGTAGATGCTATCCTAAGTTATCTACTATATGAGCTCCATTTATTTAGGTACTATCCAAAGTTATCTACTGTATGAGAGAAAAAAACTAGTACACTGTTTAATGAACGGTTTAACAACCTGATGCACCCCAATGTACTGTCTTTTTTATTCCATACAGGTCTGAAAATATTGTAATATGTATCAATTTGTTGTTTTCATACATTGCCATCATACACATTTATGTGATATTGTGATATCTACTTGTCAATCTAGCCCTGCTACTAATCATGACGTCAACCTAGCCTGTTAACTGATTGCCGATTGTTCCCACCTGTTGTCAAGTACAGCCTATTTAAGTTGTGTTTGTGGCTGAAAACGTTTTGTGCCCTTTAACAACTTGAAAATAAAAACAACGATATTCCGAGTGCGGTCCCTACCTCCTTTTTTTGCAACTTAATTAATGTTGGACTACGCACCTGTCTGAGCGCAGTGGTTACCCCCTTTTTCATACTAAGGGCTAAACATCTGTGCAAATAGCACATACTGTACCACCAAAATAACTTGCCTATGCCGCAGGCCACGTGAGCGGATCGGCGCAGGCGTGAGATCCGCTCTTCGCTCTAGACGGCTTGTTCCGTTCCGCTAATCGCTCATGTTGACCCCGCCCCCAAGTCGCTCTCCGCTCGCTCACCTTGAATCGAGCGCTCCCCGCTCCACATCGCTCGGCAGATTTTTATTTTAATTTTTTTTTGGAGCATGGTGTAAATTAGCTCAAACTACAACAGTCTACACCCCCTGGGCCCCTTAACAATTGTTTGTATTGAGCCGTATTGTAATTGTACCCATTCTGCAATGTTAAATAACGTTGTTTATCCATTCACTAGCTCTACTAAGCGATGATAGCTAGCCTAGCCACAATGCTATGGTCGCTGCCATTAACGTTAGCATGTAAGCTAACGACAACAACAATGGCGTCATATACTTTTTCTAACAGGATGTGAGTGACGGTTCACCCTTCTCATTGGTTGAAAATGGCCTTCATGTTTGTACATCGCCATCTGTTGCTTTGGCATTGTACTACATGTATATTACATCAGTGTTAAACCACTGTGAGCAGCCCGGAGTGGATTGGAGCGGAGGAGAACTCTCGCTCCGGACGTCGCGCCGACCCATTTTAAAACACACTCCTCGCTCACGTCAAAACCGCCCGCTCCGCTCCCCGCGCTGCTCACGTGCACTTATGCCGGTACCGTGACTTTCTTTTCCAGCGCGTACTGTGTTCTCATTTTCTTTCACTCGCATGATAGACGCAAAGGATATCGGTTGTCAAGTTGCTTTTGTATGTTGTAGTCTTGTCACGATACCAACATTTTGACTTTGATACAGATAGGAAAGGCAATGGAATATATTATTAGATGACAGAACATGGACAATTCTTTATACAATTATTTAATTCATTATAATTGAAACGCTATTAATAATAGTTAATTAATAGTTAATACAATTATTCTGTTACAGCTACAACTGAGCTATAATTTATACGTATAGCTACTGTCCATCAATGTCTTCCTTTTGAATGAAATAGGTTCAGGAGAGAGAGATGTAGAGAGGGAGAGGGAGAGAGAGCAAGACACACACACAGATAGACACAGATATGCTCAGCCCCCCTTTCCTCTGAGCGTTCCCAGTGATGGCTTACTACAGTATGTGCGTGTGTGTGCGTGTGTGTGTATGTGCGTGTGCAAACGGGAATGGGACACACATTTGTGCAATAGCACACACCACCAAAGTCACTGGCTGGCCCACAGTGTGAATGAGTTAAGTATGTGCGTGTGCTAACTTCGCTAACGTTATCCGCCTCAGTAACATTAGCTGCCTCGCCGGATTCCTCTTTCTCCTCGTCTCTCTTTTGCTCAAAATAAAAATGAATGGGCTTCATGGCTTTTGCGTTGTCTGATTCTGAATGTATAACTTGCCTATGCCGGTACTGTGACGTTCTTTTCCAGCGCGTACTGTGTTCTCATTTTCTTTCACTCACATGATAGCTTTACCAGCCTAATGAAACCAGCCGCGTCACCGCAGGAAACTCTACTGTGATTGGACGTTTATGCGCCTTGTGGAACTTGTAGTTTCTGAACTATTAACAGCGGAGCTGTTTTGTAATCTTCACTCGCACACTGCGAGTAAATGATTTTTCCGGTTCGCACACACATTATTAGGGGCAATTACGAGTGAAATGCTCACACTGTAGAGCATATATATATAAATATATAATTATATATATAATTAGTAAACTGTCGGGGGCTTTTCTTGCCCCCCTTAACTGATTTTCGAGGGCATTTGGTCAATTTTCGAAAGCATTTTGCCCCAAGCCCCCGTTAATTTCTAACCCTGCCTGGCGCTGAATGAGTTAAGGTAAACATCCCTAATATGCCCTCGTAGCATAAGCCCACTTGCAACTTCTGAGTCAAATTGGAAAAAACGGCATCATAATTTTGTGCAGTGTAATATTCCTTCCAATGAAGCTGCTTCTTACCTGCGTGCCAGTTATTTTTGTAAGCCAATCAGATTAACTGACCTTGAGTTGTTGAAGCACACGTGTGACATGTGCCAGCTGAGCTGTGAAGAAGTTTCATAAAAACTTGGGGGGATCCTAAAGAGAACACTTTTTCGACATATTTCGACTCCCGTTTTTGGTAAGTACTCATTTGTAATAAACAATTAAGAGGTTGATGTTTTGAATAAGACATACAGTATGTTATAATATTACTTATGCATTACTTAAGTATTAATATTGTTTATTTTGAAATCAAAATATGAGTTTTAGCATGCTATCTAACTGACCACATGGTTCTAGCATACAGTAGCTGCATAGTATGGTTCATTGCAATGGCATAAAGCAGGATACTTTAGTTTAGATCGTTTATATTATTATACAGTTCAATGGTCAATAAATGTGCATATTTAACTTAATCTTTTTGTAAATTCACATTTTGATCAGGTGGGCTTAAATGGGACACTAGCAAAAAATCTTCATATTTACTTTTCATGTTATGTTAGTGCACCATATATTTATCTCATATCATTGTTTTTTACATGTCATGTATGTTCCCTTTAATCCCGGTTGACTGTGTCTCAATGGGGATGTTCTCTCTTATGACATTTGAACCCTTGTCCCTTCCAATTCTTTCACCTGATAAATTCAGATCCATAATTCAGATAATTAATATCAATATTCAGTGATAGTGCATAGGTCCATTCATTCTGGATAGGCCCATATATCCTATCCTAACATTAGCAATAGCCTAATGTGCTAATCTTTACTTTTCAGAGCAGATGAAAAAACATGGAAAAACTACAGTTTGTAGCAGTAGGTAGCCTATTATGAGGTTAAGCAGGCCTAGTTATGTGTTTAGCTATGTGATGATCTAATGTGTAATGTCCAAGACTAATATAATAATGCATCGTCATTCCTCATCCCTTCAGATCCTTTGCCAGTGGAACTGACTTGCTTGATCTCATTCAAGAATATGTAAATATTAGGGCTGACCCCTATTAGTCGATTAATCGGTCGAAAGGAGCCGTAGTCGACTAACCAACCTCTTAGTCGAATAGTAAAAAAATTATAAAAAAAATAATATTTTTTTTATCATTCTTTCCAAAAGAAAAGAGGCCTAGAAGCGTGGCTAACGCTACTGGCACGCATACCAGAGGCTAACTGCCTACGAAAACAGGCACAGAGGCACTGAAAGAGGATTTCACCCATCTAACACTAAACAAATATCAAGATGTATCCATCAGTGGACCAATTGCATGCTTTTGCAGAGGACAAGAAGCCTTCAGTCGACTCCTTCAGACATTAAGCACCCCCCACAGCCCAAATGGAATGATACAAAATAAAAATAAAATAAAATAAATTATTATTTTTTTAATATTATACTTTTTTTATTTTTATTTTTTTTTACCAATAGTCGACTAACGGCAAATTTTTGCCAATCATAGTCAACCATCCAAATCCTTAGTCGGGGACAGCCCAAGAGGCTTGAAACACCATTCAAGGATGGAAGACCCGGCCGGAAGTGGTACGGATGCTTCATGCGGGACCATCCGGAGTTAAGCGTCCGGAAATCAGTTGAAAAATTTATTAAAGTGAAAATAATTAGGCTAAATGTGATTGGCCTACAAATCTAACAAATGTTATTGTTTAATTGTACATCATGAAATTTAGTAATTTACTATCCATGAAACACTAGTACTGAACCAGCAAATTGTCAGTCAGTCTTCAGAAATCTTGGCTGGACCAGAAGTTTTGGGCGATTTCAAATGCCAGCAGTACGCCATAGGATATAGATACAGACAAAATGGCAACACATCTTGAAAGATTAAGTATTGAAGAGTAATTTCCACCATAGTTTTGATTTAGCATGAATATAGTTTTTTGGCTACACTCCAATAAAGACATGTTGTAAGTTTAGCTTTTTCCAAATTGAGATTTATTTTTCTCTTGTCCATTTATTTTGTTTGCTTTCTAATTTAAAATACAGTTTGAAACCGTCTGTACACAGTATGTGTGCTAGCAGAACTAGACTCCAGTCACGAGTCACGGTGCACATGTGCGGTTAGGGTGACCAGGTCAAAATGGTTCAGTCGCAGGACAGCAGCACTGCTTTTGCGGGACAATGGGGGGGCAAAAAAAAAAAAGTATTCAATTTTTTTTATTGCTAATTAAAATTAAATAAATGTATTTATTATTTAAATGCCTATATATCATATTCGACGCAGACGGTAGGCTATATATAGCTCATTTTGTTATTAATCTTATTAAACTCACCTCCGGTTTTGGGGATATTAGCCTCCGGATTCTATTGCCCCCTTCCCTCTGGACAGTGTCCCGGCGATACTCCCTGTGTATTCTGTTATTATAACAAACCGACCCTCTGATTGATTCAGTTCTCAATAATAGTCGGGCCAGACTTGCTGAACAACTATATGTGACGTCCCCCTCTCCTCCATGTCTGATGGTGAAGCTCCTGTCAGTGGCAGATCCTGCATTCTACCTTTTGGGGATCATCTGAAACGGTGTTCTGCGAAATTCTACTATACCTGCTGGCAAGCATGGCGCACACATTCGCATGACCCACAATCGTTCACACTACAATATCCTGCCACCTTGCTGACGAACGTCTTGTTGAGTCTTGTTGTTGATATATCTTAAACAATATCTTAAACATATGTTTTTCATTGCACCTTTTGAACTGTATATGCATGTAAATATTTGCATGTAATTGGCTTTGCAGCCGAATGTATTTGTAGATGATAAAATGTCGGTACACCTGTTGGAATTCGGAGTGAACTATAGGGTGACGTCACCCAGCTGTCCAAACATATAGGCGATTCGCGCTACGGCAGCAGTTCTCAGCAGAGTAGTAGAATTTCGCAGAACACCGGCTCGGACAGGTGACAGGCAGCGCGACTCGAGTGAGCCGCTCAGCAGCCTCGGCTGGAGATGCATCCTGCTGCAGGACCACAGCAACGACACTCTCAGGACCGTAACACTTTGCGGACCCACACTCTCCACTCAGCCATTGGGTGGGACGGTCACGTGACCCAAATCAGCCAATGGGAGCGAGGGTCTGGAGAGTGTGGGTCCGCAAAGTGTTGCGGTCCTAAATGTGTCGGTGCTGTGGTCCTGCAGATGGATACTATTGCTCGGCTGCGCAATGCATTGGTTTGTGACGTCGCCCAATTCTTTTATTTTAAATATAAGAGGGTATTGGAACGAGGCATTAAATTAACAACATTTAAAACATTTTTTAAATAATAATCTTTGAAAGATAAAAAATAAAAAATAAAAAATATAAAATATAAATATATATATTTTTTTTTTCTTTTTTTTTTTAATTGCAGGACATTGCTTTGTTGTTGCGGGACGCGGGACAAACGGCCCAATATCAGGACTGTCCCGCGACTCGGTCACCCTATGTGCGGTGGTTTGTCCACCAAAAAAGCGCCAAAAGATCGAAAATAAACTAGCAGAGCCAGAACTGTTCAACTCCCCTGGAGCCACAGCCAGCAGAGAAGCCGGTTTACTTTCGCTTTTAAACCAGCTGCAGCCCGAGAACTGGAGTGTGAGGGGATGTAACACTAAAGATGGCGGCAATGACAAAGAATTGCTGCAAAATAAACATACATCTGTTGTTTAAAATAATTTTTTATTTTATTTTTTTATACTTATAACAATTCGATAATTATCGATATCGAGAAATATGATAACATTATCATATCGTTATCGCGATATGATTTTTTTTCCATATCGCCCAGCCCTACAAAGACATGGTACGGCGTCTTTGGCAGAATGAGCATGGCGAGGAAAGACGTCGTACGGCGGTTTTGGCGACCATAGTGTTAATAATTAATAATAACAATAAACTTGATTTATATGGCACCTTTCAAGACAGTTACAAAGAGCTCCACATAATCAACAAATAAAAGGTGATGTCCAAGAAAACACAACAGTATGATCCAAAAATGTAATTAATTAAATAAAATACCATCACAATAAAAAGGAGGCAAGGTGTCCTCTCTTTCATATTTTACCTGCTCTTTGAGGAGCTGTTCACAGGCTTCGTGTAGGGTTCCGGTCTTATTGGACACAAACATGTACTGTTTCTGCAGGGAGTCCAGGTGCTCCAGGGCCGTGTTGACGTCTGTCAATATGGCATCACACTGCTCCTGGTAGCAATATAGATGATCTCTGGTTTTCCTGAAGGAGACGAACATGAACAATCTGTTAGCTTTCCCAATTTATGCAATATTCTACATGGAAGTCAAGTTCAAGTTCCACATTATTGTCAGGCACATTACGTGCTTGTGTGTGCATGCCTTGTGTTTCAATGACAGTGGGAGATATGAAGCTACGGACACATCGTGCTGCACATGAGGCGACTGATCCTGGCAGCGCAGCTTCAAATTTAAGTCGAACGGAGCTGACAAGGACACATTTTCTATGCTCTCTCTCACTCACACACATCCACATAGCCTTCAACTTCCTATCTATCTACGTCATTACCCCATATCTCTCTCACACCGATGACCCCATATCTCAAACTCATTAACAGTAGAGTAAAACTGTCCCCGAAGCCTGTTTTTGGGCTTCGAACTTCGTCAGGGTTTTTCGAACGGATGTTCGAACCTTCGTTTTTAATAAAACATTTAAATAAAAGACCTGCATTGCTATTCCTAGCACTATTTGGGCAACTTTACACAATTCCTGTGAATCTATTGAAGACATCTGTAAGTTTTTTTTCCAAAAAATACATTGTTTTATATTTCTAATCAAGTACTCAAAAGTAAAACCATAATTTTTCAGCCTCAGGATTTCAGGCTGTTATGGCCTGGCTCTGCCCATAAGCACTTTGAGTGACAGTCAGAGTCAGATAGAGAGAGAGAGAGCGCCCCGGACTCAGCGGGACTGAGAATGAAACGCTGTCTAAACAAGCACACGCAGGCTCTATCCTCTCTCTCTCCCTCCCTCCCTCCCTCTCTCTCTCCCTCTCTCTCTCCCTCTCCTTCGCAGAGTGCATGCAGTCTAGGTGTCGGGTTTCACTCTGCCTCGCAGAGTTTGAGGAAGTGGTTTCTACTCGCTCTGCTATCGCTGTGTAGGCTGTCCGCTTACCCAGCGCCCACTGACATCAGCATGCGCCTCAAATCAGAAAGACCTAATTAAATCGAGCAGGAAATGGTCTGAGCTGAATGAGAGCAATCCGCCAATATGGTATTTAGACACAAAAACACATTGATACTAACTCCTATTACTATCATACAATGCTAGAGAATGAAAAATGACATTTATAATGCATGTCACCTTTAATAAAGTATTTTTTTATATAAATTTTTTTTATATCCTCAAACTAAATCCTCAATTTGAATAAAGTGATTAATCTGATTAAATTCGTTTTTTTTTAATTAAATCAACGTTCTTTAATGAATATAACTCATCAGTTTCGTCAACATAAATAATCCAATAAGGGCACGGTTGGTACAAAAGTGATGGTGACGTCTTGATGGAGCGCTGAGTGCCAAGTGGATGCAGATAATGTTTTCTAAAAAAAATTATGACGAGTCATATACTATAATAGTATAATACTATAATTAGTGTAGCCTAATCTTTATCTGCAACTGTGAAGAAAAATCCCATTGGTTTAAACAGAATGAATACACATAAAAAAGAAATATAAAAAAAAAGAAATAATAATAATATTTTTAATTTTTTATAAAAAAATAAAAAAATAAATATTGATTTAGAACGTAACGAACGAAGGTCAGAACGTTCGGGCTCAGCCCTACAGTAGAGTAGGATGTAGGGCTGACCTTTTTTTGGAATTCGAAGCCTCTGGGCCGAGATTCAATTTTAATTCGAAGCTTTGAGATAAAAATAAATATATATAATAATAAGAAGAAAATATTTTTTTTTTATTTTTTTTATTTTTTTTATGTTGTGGGACTTGTACAGCAC
Organism: Notolepis coatsorum; assembly: GCF_963971535.1. Classification (NCBI taxonomy): domain Eukaryota; kingdom Metazoa; phylum Chordata; class Actinopteri; order Aulopiformes; family Paralepididae; genus Notolepis; species Notolepis coatsorum. The sequence continues at coordinate 104,961,188 of NC_140167.1, read as the reverse complement.
TTTGTTCAACTTTGTCAGTGCTGTAAAGTTTAAACCTTTTTAAATCTTAAACAAACAAAACACTTTGCTTTCATGAAATATTGTAAGCCGTCATTTGAGGCTTTATAAAAGCAGTACAATGAACACAAATCTGTCAGTGCCGAGTCCAACGCATCTTAAATAACAAACAGCATTGCTTGTTGTAGTTAACAAAGAGAGGCAGAGTTGATTTAGCAAAAAAAAGAAAAAGAAAACATATATATTTTTTTTAATATAATCGAATTTTATTTTCATATTCCAATCGCATGCCCATCGAACGAAGCTTTGAAGTATTTAAGACAGCCCTAGCAGGATGTACCCCTTTAGATTTAAAGGACAATTGTCCACCCTCTAGCGAGGACACAAGATGTATTCAGTTGTCCAATTATTTGACAGGTTCAAAATAATATAGAATATCATGAAAATACTTGCACAACAGCCAATGAAACAGAAGCATACCCCACAATGATGGGAGCTTTCCTACAAAATTGTCTTCCCTCAACTGCTAGGCTAGTTGAAATGCAACTTCCTACTGTACTTGGCAAACAGCACCACTGACAGCAATAACTGTAGCACTGGCTAGGGATGGGAATCGAAAACCGGTTCCAGTTGGGAACCGGTTCCTAATTGTCAGATTCTTGGAATCGCATGCCTCCATGACTATCGATTCCTCTATCGATGCCATGTTTTTCTGACCGTTGCGCATTTCAAAACAATAACGTTAGCGTTAGCATGTAGCCATGGCAGACTATTTGATTCCTTACGCTCGAAATTGCCTGGGTTTTGGTCATATGCTCTCGAAATACTCCCGCTGTTTGACTGTTTCTAAGTGCAGTGATTGAAAACTACTCGAATGCTTTAGAACCGAGTCATTCATTTAATTCGGCGCAACCTAACAGCCACGGAGCTAGCGCTGGCTAACGCTAGCTGGCGCTAGCTGACGCTGGCTAATCAAGCTCATACAGACACACAGAGAGAGATAACAGCTGACAGCAGGTAGTACAGGTACAAATACAAAAAAAGGGATGGGGGCTGTTGTGTAAACCTTGTACTCTTTAGTTCACATATAATAAGAGACAGAGGGTTGACTGTTTACTAGTAGGTACCGTGCAACATACAAACATGTCCGTGTAGCAACACGAGCCCATAGCTCACAGGACAGGGGCCCGGGGAGGGAGCTGTGTGTTGTGTGTGTGTGTGTTCTGAAAGACCAGAGACAGAGAAGTCAGAGGAATAACGACCTGTTGAATGCAACTACGGTTCAATAGATTCAATTAGTTTAAGATATTGAACTGTAGTTACATTCAACAGGTCGTTATTCAATAGATTAAATTAGTTTAAGAATAAAAAAAAAAAAAAAAAAAATACATTTTAAGAGAATCTCCAATACATTGTTTTATTTAAGTGTAGGCTATATTTATTTTTTTTTGTTTACAGTTTTTGTATTTTTCTGACATGGGGTCTCAACAATAAATGACAATCAGAAATGTCAAGTTGCATGTTGTTATTCTAACCAGCTTAGTTCTGTTGCATTTCCAATTGATTTTTTTAAACTATAAAGCAGGAATCTGCAAAGAATCGAATCGATAAGCAGAATCGATAAGGGAATCGTATCGATAAAATCTGATCAATTCCCATCCCTAGCACTGGCCCTAATAACTCAATCAGGCCTAGAAGATGAGGATAACCAAACTAAACTGAGAAATGACTATAACTAAACATTACAAAGGGTACTACAGTCAACAGCCAAAACTAGGGATGCACCGAATGGGAAATTCTTGGCCGAAACCGATACCGAAAATAGAAAACAGTTGGCCGAAAACCGAAAGCCGAAAGGCCGAAAATGATTCATAGAATAGATTTTTTTTTACCAATGTTGTGGAACATTATGATTATGGAAAAATATATGATTATGGCAAAACTTAACTTAAATAATAAATAATCACTATTATGGGTCCATAAAACATTTATTCAGCACTTCTGAATGCATACAGTACATTAATTCCATCTTTTCTCTGGCTGCCGCAGCAGACATCTGTGCTCTACTGAGTGCACCTTTCTAGTCCCCAGCTGAATGTGCTCGCTTGACTCGGCACAGTAGACGCGCGACAGACAGACAGCGTCAATGTGAGAAACACAACCCCCCCCCCCCCCCCCCTCTCGCTGTGAAAAATATGCATATTAGATCACTCAGTGATTAACCGCGACGGGCATATAGTAAATAAGGATATAAAAGCATGTTAAATACGCATTTATTGGACGCGTTGCGCGCAGAGTTTACATAGAAACAGCGCGACATCATCACGACAACACGCGAATAATATGCATATTAGATCACTCCTACCGCGACAGGCATATAGTAAATAAGGATATAAAAGCATGTTAAAGACGCATTTATTGGACGGGTTGCGCGCAGAGTTTACATAGAAACAGCGCGACTCCCGACAGCATCACATCACATCACAACAACACGCAAGGTTGTTAGGTTGTTTCTGTTTCTGTGATATATTTTCGGTGAAAAAACTCTTTCGGCCAAAAGCCGAAAGGCCATTTTTTGCCATTTTCGGCCGAAAACTTTCGGTGCCGAAATTTCGGTGCATCCCTAGCCAAAACCTAACAGCAGTAGGGGTCATGGTAGGCCAGCGAGAGTATAGGCTCACGTCAAGATCAAGATTGTTTCAATTTCTACTCCGTTTCGAGTAGAGTATACAGTATATAGAAGAGGTTCAGGGCAAAGATGAAGAAATTATCAACAGCAGGCAACAAACACCCCTGGACAATGAATAATCCAAATCCAGACAATATGTTCAAATAAGGGAGGTCAGGAACAAAATCACTCAGAACCTCGTGCAAAACACGCTAAAATGCTCACAGAAAATTTAAAAAAATTCTACTTTCTAGCAATCCAAACAATGAACCAATGATAAATTAGCTAGCTAGCTTAGCACAAATAAATGGAAGCCGATATGGATCAGTTAGCCTAGCTGTTGGCCTCTCCCCGAGTTTTAAGCTAGGCTAACGTATCAGCTTCCATTGAAACTCAGGGATTAAAGCAAAAAAAATCTCCCGACAGAACTTTTTTTCAGGCCAAGTCATATTCTTATTTTAACCTCCACTGTATTTTTTTAATAGCGTTAGCGTTTTAAGGGAGCCTACTTGTAGAGCCTACTGTCCTGACTGTGACTATAGACCCTACTGTTGTGGTTGTTGTGCCAGGCAGGGAGGCTGTGTGCTGGAGAGCGTGAATGCTTGTGGCGCTAGCTTCTGATTGATGGCAAGCTAGCACCCTTTTCCCATTACTTTGAACCATGAACTAAACGGCTTGTTATCATACAAACAAGGGACTAAACACGTTTTGCAATTATGCCACAACAACAATGGACAGTCTCCTCCCCACCGTTTGTATATATTTTTTACCACCCACCCACCCCCTCCTAATGTACAGTCTCCTCCTCATCATATGTATATATTTACTGTTAGGATCTCTGGGTAACAGTACTGTATATTTGCATATCGTATATGTTACAAATGTAACAGTACCATATACATGTAAGTCATGTATGTCCCTATGTCATAAATGTCATGATGTCATGTATGTTGTGTATGTCATAAATGTCACTATGAATTGAAAATGGGGGACCCTGATGATGTAAACAAGACAAACGTCTTTCTCTGGTCTGCATCCCCTTAACAATTGTGTGTATTGCTACTTTGTTAGTAGTAGTAATAGTAGTGTTGCAGACTAACAGTTGGTAAGCATGCACTCAAGTGTGTAGTGAAACACAGATGAGCAATGACCGGAGTGTTGAATGTCCCGTGACTAAGACGGGGAGGACGTGACCCTCTTTGCGCCGCCCCCGTGCCTCAAATAGATCCGCTATCAGCTCTATCTTTAATCTTTCAAAATGTTCAGTTGCTATCGCTATTAGCTTTATCTTTAATCTTTCAAAATGTTCAGTTGCTATTGCATGCACTCATCTGTGTTTCACTACACACATGAGTGCATGCTTACCAACTGTCCGTCTGCAACACTACTATCACCAACATCTAAGAAGGGAGATCCCCCCTTGAATGGCCCTTCTAAGGTTTCTCTCCTCCACACTGCCTGTGGAGCTTTTTTCCCTATTGTTAGGTTTTAGTGAGTTTTTCCTTACCTTCGCGTGGGGTATGTCTGGGAGTGCTTGCATTCTTTAATTTTTAATTTTTTTTTTGCATTCATCTAAAAATGTTTGGACCTTATGGTGTTCTTGTTCTGTTCTTGACTTATTGTTATGTTTTCTTCTTGACTTGTTTAAAGAAGACCTGTACGGCCCATGGGGACATTAACGTGTGTTGTCGGGCCTTATAATAAATTTGATTTGATTTGATTTATGAGTGCATGCAATAGCAACTGAACATTTTGAAAGATTAAAGATATAGCTGATAGCGATAGCAACTGAACATTTTGAAAGATTGAAGATAGAGCTGATAGCGAATCTATTTGAGGCACAACAGGTTGATGTGGCTCTTTTAAGTGAAACGCATCTTTTATTGGCTGACAATGTAAAGCTGGCGGATAAAGTATATCAAAACATAAGCTCCTCCTCCTTTGGCACCAAATCCTGTGGTGTAGCTATAGTAGTGAAACGGAAGTTGAATATTAAATTGTTGGACGTGTGGTCTGATACAGATGGTCGAATAACTATTGCCAAGATAGATTACTTTAACAGGAAAATTGCTTTGGTAGCGGCTTATGCCCCTAATGTCTATGACACAACTTCTATGCTTCACTCACTAGAGCGATGCTAGATCTCCCTGAATATTCATTTATAATTGGTGCGGATTTTAATGCCATCTGGGATCCCTTGATCGATAAATCTAGTCTCAGCACAACCCATGACCAGAGACAATCCTCTACGGCACTACAGGCCTGGTCCAAGGACACAGGAGTAAATGATTTGTGGCGATCGCTCAATCCAACGGCGCGAGTTTTCCTTTTTCTCAGCAAGACACAGGACATTTTCTAGAATAGATTATGTTTTTGCATCCCCTAGACTATTTGATAGCTTTGACGTTGAATTGAGGACCACAATTATTTACTCCTAAAAGCCTCATTCAGTAGAATGACATCCAGAGCCCCAAGATGGCGCTTTAACTCGACATTGTTGAAAAACAAATGAATTCATCCTGCAATTTAAAGTTAAACTCATTGAATTCCTGCAGTTTAATACGGGTTCGGTACAAGACCCCAGAACTTTATGGATATCTGTAAAGGGTTTTATCAGGAATAACACTACTATATTTGCCTCCAACCTCCGCAAGAAACGTCTATCCAAATTGGTAGAAGTGGAAGTGCTTCACTATTCGTTGTTCTCCTCTTTACAACGCAACTACTCGTGTCGACTGGAGTCTCAAATTAAAGTGTTGAAAAAGGAGATTAACTACATTTTAAGACAACAATCTGATTTTCAAATACACAGAACAAGACAACATTATTACTTTCATGGCTCTAAACCTAGTCACCTACTAGCTATGAAGATACGATCCAGTGAACAATTTGCGGATATCCCTGCCATCAAGGACCAACAGGGAATGGTTATCACAGACCCCAAAAAAATCAACAAGACTTTTCGTACGTTTTACTCTAACCTGTACGAGTCAGAAGTGATCTTCGATCATAATAAACTGGAGAAATTCCTTGATCAAATTAACTTACCTCAACTCTCAGAGGAAGACGCTAAACGGTTAGAAGCACCTATTACACTAGAGGAACTTAGGGAGGCTATTTCTGACTTGCAAAGTGGTAAGGCCCCTGGCTGGGACGGCATTCCACCCGAACTGTACCTCTCATGCTGGGATGTAATTGGACCCCTATTACTTGATTTTACACTCAATAAAAGAGGGGAACTTCTCCAGGGATGTCAATATGGCACTCATATCTGTCCTACTTAAGAAAGATAAAGACCCCACCGAATGCGGCAGTTATAGACCCTTAAGCCTCCTTGGAACCGATCTCAAGCTGTACGCTAAGGTACTAGCCATCCGACTTCAAAAGCATATGACATCTTTAGTTCACCCTGATCAGACAGGCTTCATAAGAGGGCGACTGATCACGGATAATATTAGACGGTTACTGCATGTGATAGATGCCAGCAAGGATGCCTCGCCTCCTACAGCTGTATTATCCTTAGACGCGATGAAAGCCTTTGACAGGTTGGAATGGTCTTATTTATGGGTAGTACTTAGAAGGATGGGGTTAGGTGATGGGTTCATTCATATGATCAAAGTACTATATACAGATCCATCAGCCATGATTTTAACAGGTAAATTCTGCTCTCCACACTTCCCTGTATCGCGCTCGTCCAGACAGCATTGTCCTCTTAGTCCCAGACTATTTGCTCTATCCCTAGAACCTTTAGCACAGTACATAAGACAATCCCAGTCCATAGCACCGATCTCAATTAAGGGCACACAGCATCACATTAGCTTATATGCAGACGATATAATCTTGTTCATGCAAAACCGTGCCACCTCCCTACCTCATCTTCTAAAAGTAATAGATGATTTTGGCAATCTATCAGGATTTAAGATAAACTGGCCAAAATCGGCCTTCCTTCCACTTAATATGACTGCGAAGGCTACCACCCTCCCAGCAAATATACCCATGGTAGAACACTTTAGATGTCTTGGAGTTGAAATATTCCCTACGATAAGCCAAACGGTGAAGTATAATTACTCTGGATTGCTAGACAGGATCACAAATGACTTCGGCAGGTGGTCAAAATTAAAATACTCATTACAGGCCCGAGCGTCAATAGTTAAGATGAATGTTTTGCCCAGAATTAACTTCATCAGCTCAATGTTGCCAGTACCCACTCCTGTTGGTTACTGGCAAAAACTACACTCCGCTGCATATAAATTTATTTGGAACAACAAACGTCCACGATTAAAAAGATCCACTGCGGGGGGGCAGGTGGCGCACGGAGATTACGTTCGTCACCAACACCGGGAGACACTAGGATTCGCCTGTTCGAATCCAGCTCCCGGCGTTGCTATCAGCTTGGCTGGCCTCTCACACTGATACAATTGGCTGTATCAGGGGGTGGGAAAGCTGAAGGGTGGGTCCTGGGCGTTGTGGACAGCGACCCCTACAGTTCGGTCGGGGCGCCTGCTCAGCGAGGGTTGGAACTGAGGAGAGATAGTGTGGCCTCCCACACGCTACACTCTCCCCGGTGAGAACCTGCGCGGCCAGGTTGGCCTGCCCCAGGGCTGCACATGCGTCGGAGGAAAGCATGCGACAGTCTCCGGTCTCCCGGACCAACAGTAGGGGAAAGTACGCAACAACCAGGAAGGGTGGGATGGGAGAAAAATCGGGAAAAAGGAGGGGAAGAAAGATTAAAAAAAAAAAGATCCACTGCACAGAGAAATAAATCCGACAGGGGTTTAGCCTTTCCAGAATTCTACTATTACTTTAAAGCGTTCTCTTTAAGACCACTGATCACTTGGTTTGATTCTCAAGCATTGGTATCCTGGAGACCATTAGAGGAGAACATAGTGGCACCACATAGACTGCAGGATATAGTGTACACCAACTTATCAATTAAACAATGCAACTTGAGATTTGGCCCTCTTATTACACATGTGATCCGGATATGGCGTGACACAGAAAAAGTGTACTAACCACCATAAATGGCACAGGCATTCTCCCGTATTTAATAACAATTCAATCCTTATTGCACATCAACCTATCAGATATCCTGGATGGGAAAAGAAAGGCATACACACATTGGGGGATATCTTCGATGAACATGGTCTCCACAGTTATCAAGATATATTCAACAAATTTAACCTCACCAGTTCCACTTATCTCTTCTATCTACAAATAAGAGCAGCTTTGAGGGCTCACAGAGTCCCATTAGATATTCCACTTGAGCACCACAGATTTCACAAATTCTTTTATGACAAGGAGACGTCGAGAGGCTTCGTCTCTGACTTTTATCGCCACTTACTTACGTCCTCATATACGGTCCTTCCCCTAGACTCGGTTTGTAGGAAGGATATCCCAAACCTGGAAGTAGATTTTGATTGGGATGCAGTCTGGGAAAATGTTCGGCTATCATCACGCAACCCAGATCACCAACAGATTAATCTTAATTTTGTTCATAGGATTTACCTGACCCCTAGACGATTGGACCTAATGGGTCTCAGATCGGACTCTCGATGCTCCTTGTGTTCAAACGGTGCTATTGGTACATATATGCATATATAGATCCTTAGGAACTTCTACTCATGTACAATAGAGAGCATCCTGACTGGCAACATCACCTCCTGGTTTGGGAATAGCACTGCACAAGACCGTAGCAGACTACAAAGAGTGACACGTTCAGCCGAACGCACAATTGGAGGGGGGCTTCCCACCCTCCAGAACATTTACAACAAGCGGTGCAGGGGGAAGGCTAAGAGAATTATTAAGGACTCGAGCCACCCGAACAACTGCCTCTTTGAACTGCTGCGGTCAGGCAAGCGATACAGGAGTCTTAAGGCGAGCACAGAAAGACTCAGAAGAAGCTTCTATCCCCAGGCCATCAGGCTGCTAAACGAACAATAAACACTATGCAACAACCATCAAATGCACACAGCACACACACCCACTCACTTAAACCACACTTTATATTTATTGATAAAGGATTTGCACTACAACTCGTACACCTACTGTAAATTGTACCTAAATTGCACCTCATCCCATTTCTGCCTTGCACTATATAGTATTGTATATTAGTACACCGCAATGGGGAGCGACGACGCCTCTCTAGCGGACAAACTCAACTCCTTCTACGCTCGGTTCGGTGTAGACAGTGTCGCCGCTAGCCCTCTGGCTAGTGACGTCACTGGCGCACCGGCTGTTGTGGAGGGGGGGGGGCAACCGCGGGGGGGCGGGGGCGCTCTCTCGTTGTCGGAACACAGTGTGAGAAGAGCATTTATGCAGGTGAACACCAGGAAGGCTGCAGGCCCAGATGGTATAACAGGACGCATACTTAAGTCCTGTGCAAACCAGCTTGCCCCGGTGTTCACCGCCATATTTAATCAATCCCTGGCGGAGTCAGTAGTCCCTGCCTGCTTCAAGATGTCTACCATCATCCCTGTACCGAAGAAACCCTCCCCAACATGTCCAAATGATTACAGACCGGTGGCACTCACCTCTGTGGTCATGAAATGTTTCGAGAGGCTGGTCAAGGACCACATTTGTGCCTCTCTCCCCAGCGATATGGACCCTATGCAATTTGCATACAGGACAAACAGGTCCACTGATGACGCTGTCTCCCAGGTACTGCACAGCACTCTCTCCCACCTTGACCGTCAGAAGGGGGGCTATGTGAGACTGCTGTTCATTGACTACAGCTCAGCGTTCAACACCATAGTCCCCACCAGACTGGTGGACAAGCTGATCGAGCTAGGCCTGAGCTCCGCCCTGAGCGCCTGGGTACTGGACTTTCTGAGTGAAAGACCCCAGGCGGTCAGGGTGGGGGGTCAGACCTCCAACACCATCACCCTGAGCATCGGGTCCCCCCAGGGCTGTGTTCTAAGCCCCCTGCTGTACTCACTCTACACACACGACTGTGTGGCCAAGTTCAGCTCCAACTCCATTGTGAAGTTCGCCGACGACACGGTGGTGGTGGGGCTGATCTCGGACAACGACGAGAAGGCCTACCGGGAGGAGGTTGAGGTACTGGAACGTTGGTGCCAGGACAACAGCCTGCTCCTGAACATTGGTAAAACCAAGGAGCTGATCGTGGATTATAGGAGAGGACAGCGGGAGACACACACACCACTGAGGATTAACGGGGCTACCGTGGACAGGGTGAGCAGCTTCAAGTACCTGGGGGTCCACATCTCAGAGGACCTGACATGGTCAACACACATAGGCACAGTAGTAAAGAAAGCGAAGCAGCGCCTCTACCACCTGAGACAGTTAAGGAAGTTCAGAGTATCGGGGAAGATACTTCAGTCCTTCTACTCAGGAGCTGTAGAGAGCATCTTGACCGGAAACATCACTGCCTGGTATGGGAACAGCACGGCACAGGACAAGAAGGCCCTACAGAGTGTGGTGCGCTCAGCCGAGCGTACCACGGGTATTGCGCTACCTCCCCTGCAGGCTCTATACAACAAGAGGTGCAAATCCAGAGCCTGCAGGATAATGAAAGACCCCCACCACCCCAATAACAGCCTGTTCCAGCTGCTGAGGTCAGGCAGACGCCTGCGAATTCTAGAGACTAAGACGGAGAGGCTTAGGCTAAGCTTCTTCCCCCAGGCCATCAGAGCCTTGAACAATGAACATCGAGAGACACAGAAACTGAACTATCCACACACAAGTACATACACGACACGCACGCTGAGCACGCTCACACACTAGCAGCCACTTTAACACTCATGCCGCACACACGCACACTTATGGCCAGAGGAAAGGCCACTTAAAATAGTATAACATCAGGAACAGTGTATTGCACTACTAAAGCTAACTAGCATGTCCTATATGCTCTGTAAATACTAATGTACAGATACCGAGATGGCACACCATGTACCTGTTTATTGCACTGTTTTATTGGATTCTATTAATATGTTGTACCACTGTATTTTATTGGATTCTATTATATGTTGTACCACTGTATTGCACATCGTCGCGGGCAAGACCAGCCGCATTTCATTGTATACCTGTATGCCGTGACAATTAAAACTCTTGAATCTTGAATCTTGAATCTTGCATAGTATTGTATATTATATGGTAACTCAGTTACGTCTATTCTGCATCGAACATTGTACATATGTCTATACTGAACACTGTGAGCTCATTTTTTTACTTCTAATTTACATGCTATACTATGTTATTTTATTTCATACTTATCTTGTCTTGCACAGTCTCTGGAGCGTAACAGTAAGAAGCATTTTGTATAAAAGTATTCTGTACTTCTGTATGACAACTATTAAAGAAACTTGAACTTGAAACTTGATGTATTGGGAATGCCCTCCTGTCAAGACTTTCTGGAAAGATGTAACGTAAGATGTACATTTTTTGTATCTGACCATACCTACACTGCCTTCTGTATCGTTGTTGAATGATGTTTCTCAGTTATCGACCTCTGTACATGTAAAGAGACTCATTTTGGCGGGTCTTACGGCTGCCAAAAAGTTGATAGCGTCACGCTGGATTCAACCGGATAAAATGTGCCGGAAGGTATGGGTTCTTACCTATCTCGATGTGATTTATCTAGAGATATCCACTGCACAAATGTTAGGTGTTAATGAAGCCAGCATAGCAGTCTGGGTAGCCGTGGTGGAGAAGATAAAGGAACGCATATAAATATGTATTTTTCTGATGTTAAATGAAGTAGTGGATGTATAGTCCATGTGGGGGTCCTGAGGGGGGGGTGGGGTGGGGTGGGGAGGGAAGGGAAGAGCGAGGAAGAGCGAGCAAGAGCCCATGTATTGTATTTTTTATTTATTTCATTTTTACGTCTTTTTAATCTACATTCATTCTGATTTAATTACTGGACCGTCATTATTGTTATTATTTCTGTTATTGTCCTGTGATTTATCATTGATTATTACTGTTACTGTATTGTTTGTCTTGTTTCATGTTAAAAAAGAGAAAATAAAAAACATTTGTTAAAAAAAAAAATGAAGATCCACTGGATCAAAATGTTGTCTTATCAATAAAATGAATCTAGTTCTATAACACACTAAAATGAATTTCTGGAAAATAACCAAATTGTGCATAACTAATGACAATTCTGAAACCCATAGCGACTCAACATTCCACTAATGCATATGCACTGGTACTGTGTAAACCAAGGTTTATGCTGTTTACTAGAGCCAGATATATCGGGTGTAGTGCTTTGAATAAAGGTACATCAATTGTGAATGGTTCTAGCATTGTTCGGATTTTGACTGAATCCCTCCAAAAGGGCTGACAGGCACCACACAATGGATGACTCAATGGTTAGTCATTAGAGTTTGTTTATTTTAAACAAACTAGTTGAGATGTTTTTCTCCACAATACAACTTTTATAATTCCCACAGTTGACCATAGGCTTACCATAGCTTTACCATAGGTCAAAAACCTGTGAAACAGAACAAAATGCAGTGCATACACATTAATTAAGCATAATATTAATATACACTATATATTAATATTAATACCAACACCAATCAATCAATCAATCAATCAATTAATTAATATTAATATCAATATACATATTAATATACTATCAATACCACTATTGAATATACATACACTATTCATTTAATTTACACTATACATTTCATCAAACCAGCATGTCATGTCTCCTTTAACTGTGGGTGAAAGGAGGGAGAACTACAATGACTACATTAACCAGAATGCCTGGCAATGTTTACTTCTGCATCTCACGCAAAACACACACAAGCCACCCACACACAACGGACAAGATAGCAGTTCTCATTCATAAGAGCACACACACCAAAGTTCCACCACATGAATCTCACCGTGACAAACTGGGAAAGCCACAAAGACACTAGCTCAGCTGTGCACCTTCAGCGAAGTGCGTTAGCGGCAAACATTCAGACACAACGTTCATTCATTTAGCCAGCATCACTAACACCGTGCACATGCAAATATTATCCGCAGGCTGCATTAGCAGCCAGCAGCCAACGTGATACATTACATTGTGTTTATATGTGACATAGTCAAGTTAACAACGTTTCAATCCCTTAATCAAGTCCACTTACCAATGGGCGATGTGATCCTGTCAGTGCTATATTTAGAATGACAATCGCCAGCCACCATTTAAAAAGGCAGCTGCGCCAACTGCGCATGCTCACAAGCGCAAACACCTGTTAACTTATTTAGACCCCTTTACATATCTGATCCTTATATTAAATAAACCAAAAGTCTTCACAAGCATTGAGAGTCACTTATAATAATGCAGGACCTGTTGCAGAGTACTGTATAAATAAGTACTGTATAAATATCTTGGCATCTGGCTGAATGAGAAATGTACATTTAAATACCATATAAACAACCTTGCCAGCAAGTTGCAACAAAAAACAACTTCTTACAAACATAACCAGCTTTTCTTTGATTAGCAGGAAAAATACTGTTGTTCAGTTTTCTTTCATCTGTTCATCGGTTTTGGACTATGGTGATTCTGCTGCTTCCACTCTTAAACCACTTAATAATAATAATACATTTTATTTATAAAGCGCTTTTCAGGAACCCAAAGACGCTGACAATGAGCAAAACAAATGAACAAAGAACCACAGGGAATAAGCAACAGTATGAAAACGCAGGACATACAACCACGGGTAACAAGTAACAGATACAGAGTCCAGTAGGGGGACAGTCAGGGAAGTAAGGAAACCGAGGGGAGGGGGGGGCAGGAGAAGGGGAAAAAGTAGGGAAGGGGAAAGGGAGGTGGTAGGATGGAGGAGGGTGGTTATGGGTAGGGACGGTTGTATGCTTGGGAGAACAGGTAGGTTTTGAGTCTGGATTTGAAGGTGGAGAGTGAGGGAGAGTCTCGGACAGTCTGAGGGAGGGTGTTCCACAGTCTGGGTGCAGCTTGTGACAAAGCCCGGTCACCAAAACGTTTAAGTTTGGATGACGGGACAGTGAGGGAAAGAGTGGAAGAGGACCAGAGGGAACGGGTGGGGCGGTACTCGGAGAAGGAGGTCAGTCAGGTAGGGGGGGGGGGGGGGCAGGCTATGGAGGGCTTTGAAGGTGAGGAGTAGTGTTTTGAAGTTGATGCGTTCTAGGGCTGCAACTAACGATTATTTTGGTAGTTGACTAAACTGTAGATTATTTTTTCGATTAGTCGACTAATCTAACGATTATTTCTGTCACACCCTCCATCTCTGCTTCCTGTGGGCGCGGCTCCTTTTCCGGGCTCTTAGCAGACTTCTTAGCTTAACATAACAGACCGACAGTAAGTTTGGGGGAACTAATGGGATAACTGGGGTTGCAACAAAAGTGCAACTAGGGCTAAAAACACAATGAAATAAAATAAAATAAAATAATAATAATAATAATAATAATAATAATAATAATAATAATAATAATAATAATAATAATAATAATAATAATAATAATAATAATAATAATAATAATAATAATAATAATAATAATAATAATAATAATAATAATAATAAATAATATATCCTTCTTAGCAGACTTCTTAGCTTAACATCCCAGGGAACTAATGGGATAACTGGGGATGTTGTTTGCTCCTGACAAGAGTCTCAAAGTCTGGGGTGATGGTAGACAAAGCAACTCTGAGGTCATGCTCAATGTCCAATCTGTTCCTCTGCTTCGTCTTCAGCTGGACCAGAGCTGAGAAGCCACTTTCACAAAGATAGGTAGTGCAACAAAAAAAAATTATATTAAAAAAAATATATATATATATTTTTTTTTAATACGACGCATCAACGCAAAAATTCTGCGTCGACCAGTTTTTATGATCGACGTCGTCGATTATGTCGACTAATGGTTGCAGCCCTAATGCGTTCCTTGACCGGGAGCCAGTGAAGGACAGGAGCGATGTGTTCACTCGACTCTGTCCATCACTCTGCCCTCAGATTCATTAGATGACAGGTATGACACTCACCATCGTCTCCTGTATGATGAGGTTTGTTTGCTTTCTCTTGCAGAGAGGCGCAATAATCATTTATATTTGTTTATTTACAGAGCCCTTATTGGTAAGCTACCACCTTATATCACAACGTTGCTGGATTGTAACTTTGGACCCTATCTGACTCGCTCAAACGACCAGTGCTTGTGCTTAAAAGTCCTTCAAGCTTGTTCTGAGCTTGGAAGGTCTGCCTTTTCCCTTGATGCTGCTGACTCATGGAACATCCTTCAATGCACTTTAAAGATCAATACTCTTCCAACCTATGCACAGTTTACAATTATGATCACTGGGGCGACAGTGGCTCAGGTTAGATTCTTGCAGCGTGTCGATGTGTCCTTGAGCAAGACACTTAACGCCAAATTGCTCCCGATGTGCAGGTTGGCACCTTACATGGTTGCCTACGCCATTGATGTGTGAATGTAGGGCTGGGCGATAAAACGATAACGATAACTATCGCGATAAATTATTTCCTCGAAATAAACATGAAATGTGGTCGCAAAGTTTCGATATATCGATTTTCCAAGCTTGGATATGAGCACACGCACTAACAACCAATCAGTGAAGGAGATGGCCGACAGCGGAAGGAGACGTAGAGCTCAAGTAGCAAACGAGGCTGGCTAGGATAATTAGCTTGCACGGCGCTATTTTACAGTTTACCTGCCGAGTTGGTGTGTGTTTTGAATTCTGAGGGTAACTGTTATAGTAGTGTGGGGTATACGGTGGACGTCGTTGCAATGTATTGGGGCGGAACAGAGTATTTTAGGGTCATATTTAGTACATCGTCATGAGATACTCCGCTTGCTCTGGCTAACTGCTAACGTGCGCGGACTGATGACGACATCAACTCGACTCTCGAGACATTCGCAGCAGCAAAACAAGTCTATTAATAGCCCGTCCATCGGCGCCGGGCATAAGAAGTTAATTAAACTTGACAGACATTATATCGACGATAATTATCGATATCGAGTTATATGAAAATAATTTTATAATTTTATCGCGATAACGTTTTTGGCCATATCGCCCAGCCCTATGTGAATGTGTGCGTGAATGGGTGAATGTAAGGAACAAAAATAGTAAAGCACACAACATAAAAGTGCTATATAAAATGCACCTACTAACCACTGCGTATCAGTCTGTCACCATTTTAGCTGATTTTCTTTGTTTTATCTTCATTTTAATCTTGTATTTTAGGTGATTTCCCATGTCTAGTTGTATTACTACTTTTTATCGTGTCATATTTCTTTTTAACAGTCATCATTGGAGCAACCTCAATGATTTTACAAGCACAGATAAGGGTTTGATGATGGTGAAGATGATGATGATGATAGTAATCTTCCTCTACTAGCAGAAGCAGATACGAAATTCCTAAACCCTGTGTGACATTAGCGCTCGCAGACACATATCAGCCGCAAGAAATGCAGGCTGAACTGGCTCCTAAACTCACACCCACAAACAGCTCACAACTAGGGATGCCCCGATCGATCGGCCACTGATCGTTATCGGCCGATAATCAGTATAAATATGCGATCGGTGATCGGTGATAATGCTTTATTTTCGCCGATCGTCAAACCCGATCTCACTCGCTGTCGCTGAGTTCTGTCTCAGACACCGGAGGCTGCGGCGTCTGCTCATCCCTCCAGCCCCTCCCGCATGCATGTAAACACGGGTCTACTCTAGTGAGACGGGACACGGGAGGACGGCGTCTCCCTGAGCTAACGTTAGCTTAGCTACCGTTACAAAATGACCCAGTCAACTATTGACTTTTAGTTTAATACATGATGAGGCATTGTCTAACCGAACGGTATCTAGCCGGCCAGCTACCGATAGCTCCTGACATCAACAAACGCTCCAGCAAGTATAGTAGAGATGTGTATGATACCGGTTAGCTCGCGTTAGCGCAAGTTAGTTCACTGTTCAAAACGAAATGTCCCATTGAACTAAATAATTCACTGAGGCGTTGTATTAACGTTATATATCCGGCTAGCAGTAGCTACAGATAGCTCCTGATATCAATGTCTTATAACACTGATTCCATGCGTATTCGAGCTGAGGGCTTGCTGAGCACAGTTAAGTAACGTTATACCAATAGGGTCCAGGTGCAGCGCCGGAGAATCCTTGCCGTAGCTCGAGGCTACTCGAGTATAGGTCCAGCTGCAGCTCCGGAGAATCCTGGCCGTAGCTGGAGGCTACTAGAGTACACACAGACAGTGGAGCTTGTTGCATGGTGGCGATGTCTCGCAGATAATACAAGTACAAGTCTAATTATATAATATATATATTTTATAAAAAAAAATATATATATATATAAAATACATTTTAATTTCTTTTAATCAAAAACGATCGTATCGGATCGGTATCGGCCGATATGGCTCACGACGATCGGTGATCGGTATCGGTGGCAAAAAACGTGATCGGGGCATCCCTACACAACTTATCAAAAGGGACATTATCCAATGAGACATTACATGTATTTTTTTATGTATTGGCGTACGGCCTGTAAGTGTGTGTGTGTGTGTGTGTGTGTGTGTGTATAGACACACACACACACATACTTACAGGCCGTACGCCAGAAAACATTTAAAAAGTCACTCTAACCACCTCCACCTTCTGTGATCTACCTTCCCACACACTTAATTCAGTTCCTACAAAACGCCTATAGATTAGGGGTGTAACGATGCAACCTCACAACGATTAATTTCTATTACGATTATTCAGGCAACGATTCAATGCATCATGAAATCTCTTCATTTGACCACGATTCGATTCGATACATTTTCGATACATTTTCTATCAGTTAATTCCCCCCAAAAAAGATTATACACAAATGTGGCTGGGGGAACTGATTCACTCAGCATGAATGGACTATAGCTCAATAAAAACAATACAATACACACAAATAAATACATAAAAAAAAAGAAAATGGCTGTAGTTTAATAGGAACCTAATACTGCTCTTCTAATTGAATGCTCACAATCATCCCTGACAAGAAATAGTATAGGCATATTATTAAGGCTGTCAAAGTTAACGCGGTATTAACGCGTTATCGCCCGATTCTATTGACGCCACTATTTTTTTTAAACTCACGATTAACGATTAAAAAAAATAAAAACTTCACTCAGGTGTATTATTGATGCTCTCATTCTATGCTCTATGTTTGTTTCTGAAGTGTGTGTGTGTGTGTGTGTGTGTGTGTGTGTGTGTGTGTGTGTGTGTGTGTGTGTGTGTGTGTGTGTGTGTGTGTGTGTGTGTGTGTGTGTGTGTGTGTGTGTGTGTGTGTGTGTGTGTGTGTGTGTGTGTGTGTGTGTGTGTGTGTGTGTGTGTGTGTGTGTGTGTGTGAGATATAGAGGGGGGTGAGAGAGATGAGGAAGGGGCAAGAGAGAAAGAGAGCTGGGAGAGTGTGTGTGTGAGAGAGTGTGTGATTACTCAGCCCTTGTGTGGGTGAATGAAACAAGTTCCTAACGTTTTCTTTCCCCTATTATTCCATGCACACTTTATTCATTGTTTTAAATTATTATTTTCTTTTAAGTTATTTTGTGCATCACTCTGTTTTGAATTTGATGCACATTTGCAATGCATGAGGGTCATCCGTTTGTGTTAAATGGCTGCATAAAGCAAGCATTTGTTGACTCTCATGTTGATAAGAGTATTAAAACTTGGAACTTGAAAAAGATCCCTTTAAGGTAGATAAAAAAAAATATTTAATGCCATTAATCGCGCGTTAACTATGGACAATCATGCGATTAATCGCGATTAAAGATGTTAATCGACTGACAGCACTAATATATATATCTCCTCTCAAAACATTTCACATTTGTTTCACGCAGCGATTTAAAACAAGAAAGAAAAAAGGGCAAATGCAGACAACACAGTATAGTGCAACTACAACAATAAACAATTAATGTACAGTATCACATAAAACAAGGGCATTTGCACATTTTAAGTGCTAGCTACCTGTAATATTATATCACACCAAATTAATTTCTTCACACCCCTTGGAATTAATTTAGAAGGTTGAACTCTGTTTTCTTTTCTCTTGTCTGTATAATTGTTAGTCTGTATTATTATTATTATTATTATTGTTTTTGTTTTTTTCTTGTGAAGTTCTATGTATTGTGATTGTGATTAATGTGTTGTCTTGTTTCGTGTGAATAACAATCAAAAAAATTTGATCAAAAAAAAAAAAATTATTTCTTCACAACAGTCAACGTCACTGCTTAAAAACAAACTCGAGTTCAAAACCAAGGGTAAAACCAAGCTTAGGTATGCAAATCCTTCTGTAATTCAGCCATATACCAAAATATGAACCAAAGGTCTCCAAATACTATAGAGCTGTTACTCATGTAGTCAAAAAAATACTTGATTGTGATGAACAATATCACTAACATATTATGTACATTTCCAAAAACAGATAACATATCAACAGTGCTTCAACAGTCTTTCCCACTGTTGACTATGTATCAAATGCACCCCAACCCTAACCGCAGCCAGCTAACACCACAAATATCCCTAACCCCAGCCAGCTAACACCACAAATATCTCTAACCCTAACCGCAGCCAGCTAACACCACAAATATCCCTAACCCCAGCCAGCTAACACCACAAATATCTCTAACCCTAACCGCAGCCAGCTAACACCACAAATATCTCTAACCCTAACCCCAGCCAGCTAACACCACAAATATCTCTAACCCTAACCGCAGCCAGCTAACACCACAAATATCTCTAACCCTAACCGCAGCCAGCTAACACCACAAATATCTCTAACCCTAACCGCAGCCAGCTAACACCACAAATATCTCTAACCCTAACCCCAGCCAGCTAACACCACAAATATCTCTAACCCTAACCGCAGCCAGCTAACACCACAAATATCCCTAACCCCAGGCAGCTAACACCACAAATAGCGTAAGAACCAGTGGGAAACACTGATATCCTGAATGAATGTCTCTACTATTAAGGGTGTTTGCCATCAAAAACCCACTGTAGGTAGAGGTGAATGCATGCATTCTCAAACAATATATACGTGTGAGGAAGTGTTGTGTGGCCACAGCCTCACAGCCACCTATCGTGAAGATTCTGTTACCAAGAGGTACAGTAAATGTGCACATTGTAATATATAAATAAATAACAAACTATAGTACTAAGTAAGTGATTCTGCAGGTGCTTGTCGTGACTCGTGAGCACCTAACACCCACCTGTGTTGTGCTCCCTCGTCCTGGTCCATTCGGGTCTGTAGCTTGGAAAACCAGGAAAAAAACTGCAGAACAAATGGAGATACAAATTATAATTTGTGCCCACTTATTTCTATCACAGCACTGTACCAGTGGACAGGTACTAATATGATCAAGGATGCAGGGCTGTCCCCTCTTAGTCGATTACTCAGACTGATGACTGATGGTAGCAGTCCCTATAAGACAAGGTGTTGCTATTTTTTTTAATCTACATAATTTTATGGAGCTGTAATTAACACAACACAAGGATTGCCGATGACATCACTGGTGGCCATATTCAAACTAATTTACTCTCAATAACTTGTCAAACTAAACAAATGTGTGAGGGTTTTGGCTGTGTGTGAGATTATGTGCAAAATAAATCAGCGTTGCTTTTTTTGTGTGTGAAGTGCCTCTTTAACGTCAGCTGTGTATTGTAGTAGGACCTTCAAGGTAACATACCTGCTGGGCGGTCTCTATCCTGTCGCTCTCCAGGCCCAGCATCTGGAAGCCTTTGAGCAGGACATCCTCTGTTGACTCTGGCACAGTGGTAGTGAACGGGGACTGTAATGAGCGGGATGACAGGCTGCACAGGTCCTCGATCGGCAACTGAAAAACAGAACAATATGGGATATTTCCCCAACAGATTTGCAAGCTTTTTATTCTGGGTTTTATTATGTGTGGCTTGACATGGCAGAGACTGTCTCTCCTCCTCCTCATAGCTTCCTCCTATGATGGATAACTTAATAGCTAAGCTAGCCGACTATCTACTATGTATGTGATATTTACGTGTTGCTTTTGGTGTCCTATTAGCAACGGGTAGTAAAGAAATAAGACAGTCCGGTAGCTAACCTGACATTACAAAGCAACCGAGTGTTGTTAGCTTACCGGTAACTAACGTTTGATTGATTGATAACTTTATTAACTGATTGCAGAATGGGTACAATACAAATACAGTACGGCTCAATACCAACACTGCTAAGAGAATGCAGACCAGAAAAATACTTTAGTCTTGTTTACATCAATTCATCAAGACATTTATGACATACAAATATACAGTACTACTACTGTGTGTATTTGTTTTGTTGTTTTGTTTGTTTACGCGTTTGTTTTGCGTTTTCTTTTCTTTTTTATAAAACATAAATATGATAAAATCGTAGATAATATAATACAATATACACATTTAAAAAATAAATGACAAAAGGTTAAGAGTGAAAAAAAAAAAAAAAAATATGGATGATTTCTTATAAATAAACGTTGTTTTTAACCACCAGGGCCAGGCATATATGAGAAGCAAATAAAAACCCAAGGAGGGATTGATTGATAACCTTATTAACAGATTGCAGAATGGGTACAGTACAGTACAGCTCAATACACAATAAGGGGATGTAGCCCTCGGTGCATCACAGTCACGAAAGGGGCTAAAGAGGGGATGCAGACCAGAGAAAGACTTGAATGAATGAATGAATGAAAACTTTATTTAACAGATTGCAGAATGGGTACAATACAGTACGGCTCAATACATACAATTGTTAAGGGGATGCAGACCTGAGAAAGACGTTTGTCTTGTTTCCATCAGGGTCCCCCATTTTCAATTCATATAGACATATATGACATACATGACATACAGATAGTCAGTACTGCTACATCTATACATTTATGACATACCAGATTTGCAAATACAGTACTGTTTGTGATACAGAAGGAGTCAAGAAAAGGGAGTATATACATTTGACGTAGAAACTGTACATTGGAGGAGGTTGGGTGGGGGGGGTTGGGTACATTGGGATATTGACAACCATACTGGGTAATTTACATTGGAGGTGGTGGGGGGGGCGGGGGGCACACTGTATAAACAAGTAACACTGTACATTGAGGGGGGGGGGGGAGGAGACACTGTACAAACAAACACAATTGTACATTGAACTATTGACAAAACCATACTAGGTAAATGACTGTACATTGGAGGGGGTTGGGTTAGGATATTTACAGGGGCCAGTGTTGAATTGCAGTCTCCCGTAGGTGTCCCTTGAGAGAGGTTTTGAAAGTGGGTAGTGATCCACATTCCTTTACAGCTTTGGGTAGGGCGTTCCACATTGATGTGGCATAATTGCGAAACGTGTTTAGTCCCTTATTTGAGCCGAATCTGGGTTTAACATGATTTGTGGAGCTCCCTCTGGTGTTGTGATCGTGGTATTCACTGACCTTTGGGAAGTATTTTGACATGTACATGGGTACCTTGGTCGTGTAGTGTATCTTGTAGACCAGGCCCATTGCAAGTTGTTGTACTCTGTCGTCTACTCTAAGCCATCCTAGGTTGTCAAAGTGGGCAGGGGTGAGGTGGGTTCTAGGAGTAAGGTCAAGCAGTAGTCTGACCAGTTTGTTTTGAGATGTTTGTAATTTTGTTTTTAGCGCCTTTGAGGTGCTTTGGTACCATGAGGTGCAAGCATAGTCGTAGTACCCCTGAATGAGTGCTCCTGCCAGAGTCTTCAGGGTGTTCTTGTTTACCAAATGGGGGACCCTGATGGAAACAAGACAAACGTCTTTCTCAGGTCTGCATCCCCTTAACAATTGTATGTATTGAGCCGTACTGTATTGTACCCATTCTGCAATCTGTTAAATAAAGTTTTCATTCATTCATTCATTCACCAGAGAGGAGATCCGGTACAAGAATCGAGTTCGTTGGTTGACTTTTTTTATTACATTGGATGCCATTTTGTCACAGGAGAGATTAGCCTCTAGGATGGAACCCAGGTAGGTAATTTCATCTTTCCTTGTGACAATATTGTCACCTACTGCAACCGAGAAGCCGTCGGTCTTGCTGAGTTTGTTATTTGAACCGAAGAGAATGGACTCTGTTTTGCCCATGTGTAATGATAGTTTGTTATCAGCGAGCCATATGCAGATTCTGCCTAGTTCCGAGCAGAGGGTTTTTTCAACCTGTAACTTGTTCTTGTCAGAGACCAGCAGGGCTGAGTCGTCCGCAAACAGGAACAAGTTGCAGTCACAAGCTGACGACATGTCATTTGCATAAACATTTGCAAACTTTCGTCTTGTTTACGTCGGGGTCCCCCATTTTCAATTCATCATAACATATATGACATACACGACATACAGATGGGCTTAAGACTTTAAAAAAGGGGGGCATAATTCAAAACAACAGAAAACGAGATATATATATATCCCTTTCTTAGCTAACGTTACATGTTTGAGCAGCTAACTATCGAGCTGCCCCAGCTAGCCTCGCAGTGACTGATCCTACCTCTGCAGGAATCGCGAGGTTTTCAGCGGCAGCTCGGATTTCAAGAATAGAGTCGGTCTGTTTCTCTGTGAGAGGGGCCGTAGCATCCGTGCGACGGTCCCATAACGAAAGTTTCTCACGCGTTTCTTTATCTGTCATGTCCAAAAGAGACAGGTCCGTGGACGCCATCATCATCATATCTTGGACACAGCACCAACGTCAGCAACCATAAACAACACTGACACTTCCTGTTCCGGACAAGTGGGCGGAGTCAGAGGTGGAGTTTCATTATAAACTCCGAACAGGACGCGTGTAATGCCAGCGGAAGAGTGCAAGGGCGCTTCCGCATTCTTCGCCGCGCATGCGCATGAGGTCCTTGCTTAGTTCAGACGCCCCATTCAACACGGTGAATCCCAAACTCGAAACTCCGTTAAGCTCCAGAGAGAGAGGCTGAAAACCGCCAGTTCTTGCCCGACGGATGGGAGCCGAATCGGGATCCGAGTTTTCTGATGAATAGCCCCAAAACATGGAGGTCGCGAACGGCGCCGGCTTCGCTGACCAGAGCTCTCTCAGATTCAAAATTGCAGCCTGGAACATACATGTTTCGGAACCAATGTGTAACTAGACAGTTACAATATAACATTTATATTAATTGACCCAGCTAATGCCTTAAGATAAAGAGTCTGGTGGTCAATTACTACGGAAATGTTGTGTCTTACTAATAATAACTAATTCCGCCGGTCAATATAAGTCTCTGTGATACTTTCTGAATATGATTTGGGAATGGGCAGGGTTATATTAGAAGAAAGACAGTGTAAACAATATAATTAACTCTGAATATAATAATGACGA
This sequence comes from Notolepis coatsorum, assembly GCF_963971535.1. Taxonomy (NCBI): domain Eukaryota; kingdom Metazoa; phylum Chordata; class Actinopteri; order Aulopiformes; family Paralepididae; genus Notolepis; species Notolepis coatsorum. The sequence goes on along the minus strand of NC_140167.1, from coordinate 104,937,231 downwards.
AAAATAAACAGGGTAGTGCACCTTGTTGTGTTGTGTATCCTGTTTATTTTTCGTCATTATTATATATTGTAATAAATCATGTTTATTTTGAACAAATATAAATTAAACAAGGTGGAGGCAGACAGTGAAGGTACACAGTGAACCTTTTAATTTCATTTTTCATATTAAGGCTCCTAAAACAAAATACGATTGAAAAAGAAGATATGGCATTTGGAATCATTATCACAGATCACGCTCCAAAATCCCTTTCCTGTGTTGGAGAGAGAGGGGTGGGGGTTACAGTAGAGCTCTGTATAATGTACTTAACTGAGAATGGTGGGAATCAGTCTGGCATAATTCTGGAGATGTGGCTCTGAATTAATAAAACATGTGTGTTACAACTTGTGACACTACTTACTGTAAGTGCTAATGCTATCTCTGGCTCCATCTGGTGGAGATGTTCCCTGGAGGACGTGTGCCCTATTACAGTTGTAGGTCAACGATCAACATGAAAGATGCATGTTGTTTATTTTCTTTCAAAATGCCATCATAGCACACATTGCTGACTATAGACGGTTTCTCTGGAATTCTGTTGCCAGGGAACAGCTTGGACCCATCGGTAAGAGCTTTTTCTCAGCACAATTCACGCTGTTCTTTATTTTTGATTTGATTTGATATTTTTTATTTTCGTGTCTTACATACAGATGTATGCCCAGCCCATATGGGCTTACAAGACACATAACAATAAGTATATAATAATATACTTTACCAATTACTTAACAAATGACATAGACCAAGATGGCCATAAAAAAAGAAAAATACAAGAAAATACAATAAAACGTAATATAACACAAGCTGTACTCAATGTAAATAAACAGAAAAACAAGGTGAATTCAAATACAATTATATAGGATACAGTGTGTTTTGTCTCAGGTGCCATGCCTTCTCCAAAAATCCTGCAAAACCGAAGATGTCCTCCACAAAAAAACAACTCAACATACAGCTCTCAGACTGCCAAAACAAATCTGGGTTTGCAATTTGAATTTTTTCAAATAAAGCCCTCCTCAAAGTGGTGTACAAAGGGCAATAAAAAACAAAATGATATTCATCCTCCACCACTCCCAGATCACACAGAACACACAGCCGCTCCTCCTCAGGTTTACCCTGGAATCTACCCACTTCCACAGCCAATGGCAGGGTGCCAGACCTCAACTGGGCACACAGAGACCTCCGTCTTCTCTTTAAGTTTAACATTACATAAGGTTCAGTAAAATACTCATTTTTAATTGCAATATATTTTCTAAGTTTAGGTTTTTTCAAAATCTCCACCTTCCACTTATCCTGATGGATTGTTGATAATTTTGTTTTAATTATGTGAACCTTACACTGCAAATTGTTCATAAAAATCATACTCAAGTCAGTAGAAGAAAAAATCATAGACATCTCTCTTGACCAGGGATGACCGTGTGCTCTGTCCCAATTAAAAATCTTTTTAGTCACCCTGCCATTTGGCAGCTGGAACAGGCGGTTCCATAACCTCACCATTTCACCCTTTTGCTTGACCAAGCAAGGATCCCACCCCATGTCCCCTTCTATAGCCCCTTTTGGTGTGTATTTATGGACTCCTAAAAAGTATCTTATGGCCCGGTTCTGGATCGCTGTTCTTTATACTGGATACATGCAGTTCCAGCTTTATACCCAGGAAAACGAATACAGAGTCATGGGGGCCACGCTCCAGTCTGTACAGGCCCTGAACAATACATGCTGACACCTACTCCACAGTGCAAGTAGGTTTCACAATTTATTCCAGGGTTCGTACAGACTGGAGTCAGAGCTTCGTGTATCCAGTATGATGGACAGCATGGACTGTGGTGAGAAATAACTCTACCAATTGACAACATCATTGGTAAATAGGAAATTGGGCTAGGGGTCCAAAATAATCTTTAAAGGACTCTCTCAATTAAAAACATCATCGATTGATCCCTTTTGAACTGATTTCCCTTTTTAACCATTTCACTACCACACGTGGGTTGATGACTTTGTGTCGTGGTGTGATTCATAGTCATAAATGTGGCCAAAACCAAGGATGTGATTGTGATTGTTGATCTTAGGAAGTCATCACCCAGTCCCACTTTGACTGTTATAAAAAGGTCCTTATATTGAACTGGTCGACAACTACAAATATCTTGGCACAGTTATTGACAGCAAACTGCATTTTGAACCCAATGCAGATAAAAAGAAAAGTACAACGCCATCTTTTCTTTCTAGATAACAGGAATGTGTGTGCAACTATGATGACACTTTTTATGGACGTTTTATTGCGTCTGTCCTAACCTTCTGTATGACAGCATGGTATGACGTTTTATTGTGTCTGTCCTAACCTTCTGTATGACAGCATGGTATGACGTTTTATTGCGTCTGTCCTAACCTTCTGTATGACAGCATGGTATGACGTTTTATTGCGTCTGTCCTAACCTTCTGTATGACAGCATGGTATGACGTTTTATTGCGTCTGTCCTAACCTTCTGTATGACAGCATGGTATGACGTTTTATTGTGTCTGTCCTAACCTTCTGTATGATAGCATGGTATGACGTTTTATTGTGTCTGTCCTAACCTTCTGTATGATAGCATGGTATGACGTTTTATTGTGTCTGTCCTAACCTTCTGTATGATAGCATGGTATGACGTTTTATTGTGTCTGTCCTAACCTTCTGTATGATAGCATGGTATGACGTTTTATTGTGTCTGTCCTAACCTTCTGTATGATAGCATGGTATGACTTTTTATTGAGTCTGTCCTTCCTTACCTTCTTTATGATAGCATGTATTGGACCCCAACCTCAAAAATAGAGTTAATGGCCTTGTCAGAGTGGCAAGTAAAATGATTGGTGTAAGTCAGGCCCAGCTCATTGACATCTACCATCAACATGTTCTCAGGAAGGCCAATGTCATTTTGGGTTGTTCTGATCACCCCCTGCCCAGCCACTGTGAGCCTGCAGGAAGGTTGTTCTGATCACCCCCTGCCCAGCCACTGTGAGCCTGCAGGAAGGTTGTTCTGATCACCCCCTGCCCAGCCACTGTGAGCCTGCAGGAAGGTTGTTCTGATCACCCCCTGCCCAGCCACTGTGAGCCTGCAGGAAGGTTGTTCTGATCACCCCCTGCCCAGCCACTGTGAGCCTGCAGGAAGGTTGTTCTGATCACCCCCTGCCCAGCCACTGTGAGCCTGCAGGAAGGTTGTTCTGATCACCCCCTGCCCAGCCACTGTGAGCCTGCAGGAAGGTTGTTCTGATCACCCCCTGCCCAGCCACTGTGAGCCTGCAGGAAGGTTGTTCTGATCACCCCCTGCCCAGCCACTGTGAGCCTGCAGGAAGGTTGTTCTGATCACCCCCTGCCCAGCCACTGTGAGCCTGCAGGAAGGTTGTTCTGATCACCCCCTGCCCAGCCACTGTGAGCCTGCAGGAAGGTTGTTCTGATCACCCCCTGCCCAGCCACTGTGAGCCTGCAGGAAGGTTGTTCTGATCACCCCCTGCCCAGCCACTGTGAGCCTGCAGGAAGGTTGTTCTGATCACCCCCTGCCCAGCCACTGTGAGCCTGCAGGAAGGTTGTTCTGATCACCCCCTGTCCAGCCACTGTGAGCCTGCAGGAAGGACTAACTGCCCAGCCATTGTGAGCTGCAGGAAGGACTAACAGAATCCAGGCATCCTTTGTTCCCGTAGCCATTGATTTGCTGAACTCCATATAACCACTGAACTTTTAGTAGATTCACTCAAGTTAAAGGGATATTTCACGTTAGTAGAACAAAATTCAGCAGCCTTCTAACCTAGACTTAAAGTAATCTACAAGTAAGCTAGTGACCACTGCTGTCCCTGTTGTCAGGCTTCTCATTCACTTCCATTAATTTTGAGGACCAAGTCTAAATATAATAATTCTGAAATATAGACAAATTATATAGCAATATTATTCTGTGTAATATTCTTAGTCAAAGGTACTTGTCAAAGATTTTTTATTTATTTAATGTTGCCATTTTCAAATGATCAGTAAAGACTCAGGACTCAGGAACAGTTTATTTCCCTCAGCTGAACTCTGTGTCACAATGAAAGCCTCCCCATTCCCTATTTAACTCTGAACTCTGACTCCATTGCCTACACCCTAGGCTCTGTTACCCATACTTAACTTTGAACTCTGTAACATATACCTAATTTATACCTACCTACCACTTTCACTGTCTACAACTGCCCTACACTGTAATCATAGTAGTCATAATAATCTACATCTGTATGATAGCATGTACAATAGTGCTGTATACCATATCTATGCATTTATATTTACAGCATATAATATATGTCCATATCTGTCTGAATATACGTACCTGCATATAATCCTTCTATATACCTACTTATACACCTGCATATAACCCATATAACTATGTAAGAGAGCATGTACAATAATGCTGTATATACCATATACGTATACGTATATTTATTATAAGTTGTATATATATCTATCCACATCTGTCGGTACATACCTGCACATAATCCTTTTACATATATGTAGATACTATATCTACGTATATCTGTACATATATTACCTATGCATAGGGTACTACGACTATGCTTGCACCGCATGGTACCAAAGCACCTCAAAGGCACTAACAACAAGATTACAAACATCTCAAAACAAACTGGTCAGACTACTGCTTGACCTTACTCCTAAAACCCACCTCACCCCTGCCCATTTTGACAACCTAGGATGGATTAGAGTAGACGACAGAGTACAGCAACTTGCAATGGGCCTGGTCTACAAGATACACTACACCACTAAGGTACCCATGTACATGTCGAAATACTTCCCAAAAGTCAGTGAATACCACAACCACAACACCAGAGGGAGTTCCACAAATCATGTCCAACCCAGATTCGGCTCAAACAAGGGACTAACCACGTTTCGCAATTATGCCACAACAATGTGGAATGCCCTACCCACAGCCGTAAAATAATGTGAATCCCTACCCACCTTCAAAACCGCTCTAAAAAAAGGGTCCACAATTCTGAACTTACCCTTTAAGCCGGTGTTCCAAACAACTAATATATCTTAGTTATTTGTTGTACTGTATTCTAGCTTGACTGACTCAAAACTGGAACTACAGTATTTGTCACGTGTGCCTATATGTCTACTTGACTTCAATGTTAGCCAATGCCATCTGGCCAAAGACTACAGATTAAACTTGGCCTTGTGACTAATTCTGGCATGTGTTTACAGAAATGTCCATTCATGTCTCTGTAAAATAAACAAATTAAAAGAGAAAATAATTGTCAAAAATAGACTACATGAGGGAATGGGGGAAGTACACTTTTAAGAGATCCCGTGAATTCTCTGTTAATCTGAATTACATGTACTGTAAATAAACTCAAGTTTATGTTTCCAATCATACAAAATACATGTAGCCTATTTAGTTCAATTTATGACTTACATTTTTTATTTCAAAGCAGGCAATTCTGACCTTCGATCTGAGGGTTCCTTAGGACAAATAGCCCCAATAAATCGTATATAATAGCCAAGGCTAGCCCCAGTGAAAATAGCATAATATTTATAGCAATATCCATAGGAAAGTCATTTGTCTTCATAGATGCACACACTCCTAAACTACAAGTATAGAGCACCCTCATATTCTTTTTTCAAAGTGGACTACTTTCTATTTTATAAATGTTCCACAAATAAGGGAAGGACTCAAATATACCTGAATAGTTCAGGGTTTTATTTCAAAGTCGGTCTACAGACACCAGTGTTTTGTCTCCTCTTCTGTGTTTTATTAAAAAATAGGTCTACACGGCCAGTATTTTTTTCTCCTCTTCATAAGAGTTTGAGGTTTTCCTTTGGTAAAAACAGTTAAAAACAGCAATTAAAAAGTCAAAAAAAATTATTTTTGTTGCTTTATAATTCCATTAATGCAACAAACTGTGTGCTATAAGTATAAAGTATAATAAATCGCAAATTACTTTGGGTATGCAATTGTCAGGCGTTTTATGCTAAATGTGGGGTATGCTTGGGGATATATAAAACGTTATACACTGTGACTGTGTTATCTTCATTTTAAGGGTAAATAGGTTGTGCGGCTCCCTGAGCATTTTATTTTGTGGGACGGGGGAAAAGTGGCTCTTTTGATAGTAAATGTTGCTGACCCCTGATCTAGATCAACATCCCATAATTGAAAACTGTCTACTCCAAGCTGATCGTCCAACGGCGCGAGGAAGATACGGTAAGATCCAGCGTTATTTTCTAACGTGTTCCATATAAACTGCTCTGATGATCATATGACCCACACTAGGTGAATGATATAACGTTGCCCACGGAATTATAAACGACCCCCCGCCCATCCGGCCAACATCAGATGATACGTAGTAACTTCTAGAAGTACCTCCAGTTGAATTTTTTTATCTGGCACCGATCGCTACCAAACTGTATTTGATCATCAATATAATGCATTTGGGGCTATAAATCAAGTTCTGGAGAAAGCTGCAGAAAACGATAAAAACATACTTATACTTTAGACCATATTTTAGTATGAATATGTGAATGAAAAGGTATAACGTTGCTACACCCTGAACAATGGATATAGGACATTGAATGGGCCATAATAATGTCAATTTAGCAATAGAATTTAGAAAGTTATAGCCCTGCAAAGAAGGGGAACTTCTCAATAGACAAATAGAGCTGGCCAGGGAGGGTCCTACTAATCACCCCAAAGTACCAGAAAATACCAGAAAATACCAGAAACTACCCCAAAATACCCAAAAGTATACCCCAAAATACCAGAAACTACCCCAAAATACCGGAAAATACCAGAAAATACCAGAAACTACCCCAAAATACCCCGAAGTATACCCCAAAATACCAGAAACTACCCCAAAATACCGGAAAATACCAGAAAATACCAGAAAATACCCCAAAATACCCCAAAGTATACCCCAAAATACCAGAAACTACCCCAAAATACCCCAAAGTATACCCCAAAATACCAGAAACTACCCCAAAATATCCCAAAATACCAGAAAATACCAGAAACTACCAGAAACTACCCCAAAATACCCCAAAGTATACCCCAAAATACCAGAAACTACACCAAAATACCCCAAAATACCCCAAAGTATACCCCAAAATACCAGAAACTACCCCAAAATATCCCAAAATACCAGAAAATACCAGAAACTACCCCAAAATACCCCAAAGTATACCCCAAAATACCAGAAAATACCAGAAAATACCCCGAAATACCCCAAAGTATACCCCAAAATACCAGAAACTACCCCAAAATACCCCAAAGTATACCCCAAAATACCAGAAACTACCCCAAAATACCCCAAAATACCAGAAAATACCAGAAAATACCAGAAAATACCCCAAAGTATACCCCAAAATACCAGAAACGACCCCAAAATACCCCAAAATCCCAGAAAATACCATAAACTACCAGAAACTACCCCAAAATACCCCAAAGTATACCCCAAAATACCAGAAACTACCCCAAAATACCCCAAAATACCAGAAAATACCAGAAAATACCAGAAACTACCCCAAAATACCCCAAAGTATACCCCAAAATACCAGAAACTACCCCAAAATACCCCAAAATACCAGAAAATACCAGAAACTACCAGAAACTACCCCAAAATACCCCAAAGTATACCCCAAAATACCAGAAACTACCCCAAAATAACAGAAAATACCAGAAACTACCCCAAAATACCCCAAAGTATACCCCAAAATACCAGAAAATACCCCAAAATACCAGAAAATACCAGAAAATACCAGAAAATACCAGAAAATACCCCAAAGTATACCTCAAAATACCAGAAACTACCCCAAAATACCCTAAAATACCCCAAAGTATACCCCAAAGTACCAGAAAATACCAGAAAATACCCCAAAATACCCCAAAGTACCCCAAAATACACCCCAAAATACCAGAAAATACCAGAAACTACCCCAAAATACCCCAAAGTATACCCCAAAATACCAGAAACTACCCCAAAATACCCCAAAATACCAGAAAATACCAGAAACTACCAGAAACTACCCCAAAATA